>NW_026292808.1:0-38967 GCF_023091745.1 Budorcas taxicolor | reverse complement strand
GTTTCCATTTCATGTATATTCGTGCAATTTGAGCCTCAACCCAATTCAAAGTCAATCTCAAACCATGCATCATTTAATTCAACATCCTCAAACATTCAAAACAGTCCACACAACATCCCGTAGCTACAATCCCAAGCATTTAATTCAACAAGAGGAGTCACAACAATTTTTCTAAGCACAACATTAAGTAAAACCCTTACTGCAATAGGCTGTCGTCTCACAATCAATCGGATAAGTAAACAATCTCCAAATTCAGTGAATAAGATGTCAAATTAAATCTTAAGAAGTTAACTAAAATCAGAAACAAACCTTGCATCAATTGGAGTTCGGGATCATTAGATATAGCCGAAAGAGTGGAATAGCACAAAACTGTCCAGATTTGCACACTTTTCAGAAATTGAAGTTTTTGAGGTCCTCAGGGTCAGTTTTAGCCTTGGTCCATTTCTGAAAAAATTGTTCAGAACTGAAAAATCTATCAGCACACCAAATTACATGCATTTTTTACATCATTTACTAAGTAAAATTTGGTTCGTTCCACAAGGTCAGTTCATCTGCCAAAACCTGCTTCATTTTTCCAGATTTCCAGATTTGGTCACATTTTAAAGATTTTCCATTTTGAGGACCTTAGATTTAAAATTATCTTCGTCCTATTTCTGGGAAAAATGTTCAAAACTGTCCAAAATAGTCACCTACCAATTTTCATTAATTTTCAACATCATTTGCCTTGCTAAACTTACCTCGAACAGACTGGTCAGAGAGCTGTCAACAATTTCGACTTCACCTAGCATCATTTTCAAGCCAAGATCTTTCCATGCATGGTTGTTTAAGCTTATGAACGACCATATAGCTCAAGTACAGAATCAAATACACACATTTATGAGCATGCATGTGAATTTTTGAAGAGTTTTCAAAAGGTTTTAACCCTCACCTTAGCAATCAACCAAAAGATGTTCAAAAACCTTGTTGAAGCTCAACTTTCTTCCTCTCCTTGCTTAGCCGAAATCCCAACTAGCTTTTCTCTATTTTTCCTAGCTTAGTGATCAATCTCTTAGTACATGCATGTAGTTAGGACTTGAAGAAAAGAAATGGATGCCAAGAAGCTTACCTAGGCTGAATGGAGTCTTCAATGCACATGCATGTGTGATTTTTACTTCCTAGCTAGCTCGGTTGAAGTCCTTTGCTTGTGGCTTGCTTGGTTTAGCTATGGGGTGAAGAAGAGAAGCTATGGAGATGAAGAACTCAGCCAAAACCGAAATGGAGAGAGAAAATGAGAGGGAAGTGAGAGAAATTGAAAGGAAATGAGAGAATATGACAAAAGTGATGGCTTTGCAATTTTTTTGAGCATATGGTAAGCCTTGGGCATACAAATTCAGAATTTTTGTGTCCTCAAGGAGTATTTTGAAATGGCTAGCATGGTCATGGAGCACTTGGTCGAAAATGGTGGAGATTTGAGGAGAATTTGAGCAATTTTTTATGCATTGTGTTAAGTGTTTTGTCATAGTTTGTCTAGGACTAATTTTTTTATGCATTTGTATCATTAGAATTGTCATAGGAATGTTGGGGAATGAGGGAATCTAGGTAGAATAAAATATAGGAATGTTTGTGGATGAGTTGAATTATGAATAGAATAATAGATAGTGGAAAATGTAGGAATAGTTTAGTATTATTTTATTATTAGTGGAGTTTGTAGAGAATTTGAATTAGGAATATAATATTGGTTAGTGGATTGTGTAGTATTATTTTATTGTCTACTGCTTTGTGTAGGATTCTTTCTTGATTAACGTGGTGGCACGGATTCCTAGATCTAGGGCACGAATTACGAGGTAGACACGAACTACGAGGTACAGCACGTATTTCAAGACTAAGGCACATACTTCAAGATAAGTGCACGAATTCTAATGCTAACACACGCAACCCTAGGTGAATAAACGTAGATCAAAATAAGACACGTAATTCAATGCAATGCACGTAATTCAAGACACGACTCTTAAACTTAGATCAAAGCACGCAGTTCAAAGTTAATGCATATGAAACGAAGAAACACACGCAAATCGAGGTCTCGCACGTAAATTAAGGTCATGGCATGTTTATCTAGGTATCACACGTATATCGAGGATTAGGGCACACAATTCTAGGTTAAGTCACGTATAACGAGGCATGCACGAAAATCAAGACAGGGCACGTAATCCTAGGTCGATCATATAATTTTAGGTCTAAGGCGCGCAAATCGAGGTAGGACACGTTATTCGGTGTCGGGCCTCACATCCTCCCCTACTTAAAAGAATTTCGTACCGAAATTCATTCTTACTTGTTAAGGTCATTTAGACGGATTCCGACCATTGTTATTTTTCAACTCCGGGTCGTCCTTTGCTTTGTGATCTCTCTTACCACAATGAATTCACTTCCTAGCTTTCTCCAATGATTTAATTCGGTGTGACCCCTACATTCATAGTTCGTTCCTTTGAACGACTCTATTCTCCATTTGATCTTAAGGTTAAGTTCATTAGCTAAGGTTAGAATCTCCAAACATAGTCATCAAAGCTGCATCGGTATTCTAACAATATAACAATAACTCCAAAATCATGACTCATGTTGTATCAATCTCGTATCCATACCTCAAAAGGAATATCACAATAATACCGCAATCTTATGGTTACATACACTAATTTCAAGATGATAGGTCTATATTAGATTTACATATTCTATCAACTAGTTTCAAAATTGTTAACACCTAGGACATACATATGTTATGGGTCATTTCCACAATACGACTCTATTTTCAGGAAGAACTCACCAAACAACTAATCCATCTCAAATCGTCATCTATCGATAGTATCATAGTTCTTATCTTGAAGGTACATTGGATTAGTAAATCTTCTAATGACTAGTCTCCCAATTACAGGCTCTTATTCACTAATCTCATTTCCCGGCTTTGTTAACCTTCACGCTCGTAATCAACGAGAAAGACCGTTAAAATTCATTAAACTCGAATTCTAAGGTTTATTAAGTATCACTAACAAATTGCCATCGAAATTTGCATGGGTAAACTAATCATGTTGCACTAGTTCAATTCTTACAAGTAAATTTCATCAGCTTATGATCCACAATCTATCTTCTTATTCAAATCTCTATTTTCACGTCACGAGGCTTCAGAATTTTCTTTTAATCTTATCCAAAACTCCTAAGGTGAATAGTTTCAACCCCAAATAAATTTCACTCACCTCAATCCAAGGTTACGTCATACTTAAGAAGACAATGGTCCTACTCACTTAGCAACCTAGTCATTCCTTCGGACACTTAATGCCTGCCAATATATCTTCAACACTAATGTTACTAAGCTGGGTCATAGCCATGTAAGTGATATCAATTCTCTACTAGGTTACCGGCCGTACAACAATAATCCTAGGACTATTAATGGGTACCGAAATGACCGACTTCATAAAATACTTACACGAGATAACTTCAAGGTTGTATCAATATAAGAATTATGACCACGAGGCATCCTTCAACATAACCTAATAGAACTTCAAAAGTAATCAACCACTTATTTAATTATTACTACAAGATTCACCCCTCTTATTCAACGACTACAATTCGAAGTCTACCAATCGCTAGTTTCTAGATATGAAATAGTGCACATAGATACAGTGGTCTAACAATAGTCTCTTAGGTCATTATGACTCTAATTCATCTCTATCTTAACTCTATGAAATCTTACTCTTCTCATTCACATGTTCAACTAGCTAAGAGCATCAAGACTCATCGACCTTAGGTCCTGGGGTTCACCATGAATCATCATGCATACTCACTATTAGCTATTTAGGATTTCAAGTCATACCCTAACGACTCCACTTCGCAACCAAATAGGTCCGTCGGTATTACTTAGGGATATATGTTTCCTAATATCCTCTAGGGTATCCAAATAACGATAGCATAGAATGACTTACTTGCATAATCACAACTAAATCTGAGGGGCACCAAATTAATACCATGATTCTAAATATCACCGATATCCAACTTAGGACCTTTAGCAACGTTAGTCATCTAATGCATAATTCAATACCTTACACTTCTATTCGACCTAACATTTAGGTGTAGTCTTTCGAACACGAGTTCTAGCTACGTGAATTCCTCGATTCCAGCATCCTTATATCTTGTTATATCAAAGAATCATCAACCTTGTTAAATTCGGTCTCCAAAGTTGCCTACATGTCTTGAGGTTATCCATTACTAAGTCACTCAAATACACTATCCATGTCTCAATAATCTAACCCCTAAAAGTAACTATTGTCAACTTCCACGAATTCATCTTTTAATTTCTAGGTTATGATCTCAACATTTAGTGAACTTGAAACTCACTAGTATATACTATATCAAATTCATCAATGCTTAATTCCAATCAAGTAAGGATTCAATCGTACGAGTATATTGCCAACTTCTTAGATAGCCTACCAAGCCAATTTTAAGATGTGAGAAATGGATTCATAGAAACCTCCAAGTCAACTTCCACTATCAGCACATGAGAATATATACTACTCTACATATTTAATAGTATATTCTTATATCTAAGGAAGGTTGTATGTCGTTAACATTTATTCTTGAACCACAATTAGAAGAACGGTTTAACGGAATCAATAACTTCATAGCTATAAAATTGACAACTTAATCACAGGTATAGGTATTCCAAAAATAAGGAGATAACTTTACCTCAACAATTATACCCGTGCTACGCATTTTATACATATGCATATCCAATAATACATACTATCCATCGAGTACCTGTGAAGATGCCAGAAATCTCTAACCAAGACTTTTCGTTCTTCCTGCATGAATTCAGTTCCCTGAAAGTTCTAATCCTAACTATCTATGTATATAAACAGTCATTCATGGTTATATAACATGCACATCTATCAAGGAAGGAGTATAAAAGCATGCATGTATTATTGAGGGCACTAACGTGTCGGTGTGCATGACATATAATACATATAGTCCACAAAGGCACATAGTATTCAATTCTCGAAGCAATTAAAGCACACATTAGCACACATTAGCACATATAAACAAGACATCATAATTACGTTAGGGCTTCTACCCATGGTCCGAGAGTTGAACCCGACTAACGCCTAGTTAGTAAACTAAGCTCTGATACCATTCTAATATAAGGTGTCATGCCCCAACCCAGCCTATAAGGTTAGACTAGGGTGTGAACTAACATTCAAGTAATATCACGTACTTAGCTGTTTATGAAGATTAACACCTAATGATTTAATCTAAACTCCAAAATTTTTCAAAAAACCGGCAGCATAGCGGCTGTAATTGGGCTTTTTGGTTTGACCTAATTCTCTAAACGCCTCAATTATTCCAATCATTAATCCAATTCCATTAAGGACTCCTATTTGTCACCAACCGATTTGCCTACTAGTTTATCTTGAAAGTCTCGTTTGGTTAATAAGCTTAACATGATAACTATGTCCCATTTATTTGTCAATTTCCTATCATGCGAGTACCAATTATCCTTTAGTTTGCGAATGAGCACCTAAGTAAAATTAGATAGAATTATCTTAGTTGATTGTTCATCTAGTGGTTTGAATGCCTACGATAACTACTAATTAAAAAAACGAAAGCAAACAACCAAATAAAAGTTCACCCGGTTATAGATAGTACAATCCTAGAATTAGACTCAAATTACAACGGGGTCAATTACATAAATAAAATGAACATTTTGCAATCAAACACAATATCCATATAGCAACCCCTTTCAGGCAAAGCACAAAAGCACGTAGTCACTCCTAGGAATCATCAACAAGCACATTTACTTCGAGTACTTGTTCCAAATCTGCTGCACCTGTGACAAAAGGAGGGTGAGTCCTTATGAACTCAGCGAGGGGGAAACGAGAAATAGGTTTTGAAACTCATTTTCTAGTTCAACTTATGAAAATCATTTTCTAAACATGAATATAACAGTAACATGAATATAACAGTAAGATAAGTACAGGAACAGAAATACCGGTCTTTCCTCCCCGAGGTTCTCTAGGAACCAAGCGAGAGTACTTATACACATAGTAAAAAGGATACAGTGAGCTTTTGCTCTCAGATCAGTTCCAGAATCAGTTGTTGCGGCCGACTTCAAATCATCCCCCAAACACGCCAGGTGGGTGTACTTCGGATGTACCCAAAAATCCTACGACCCAACTCTCCGAGGAAGTCTAGCCCCCAAGCGAGAGAGGGAATGGGACCATGGTAGTCACGGGTGCACCGGCAAGCCCGATGCCGCCCGGTGTGCGTGATCGCTACCATGCCAACAGGAAAGGTTGCAACCTTGTATGCAATGCACATTCATGACAGGTAATATATCACAGTAGGAGGACAACAAAGTAGGTTGCCTCCGGACAGTCATAAGATTGCACACTGACAGGTAAACAAGCAGGGCACGTTAAGACAGGAAATTTCACTTGAAAGGCATATAGAGTTATATGAAAATTAAACGGACAGCCATACAACACATGTAAAACAGGCCATATAACTCATTAAGAAGCCCACGTGATCAAGTGATAAGATTATTCAACATGCAATGACATCAATCATGGGTTCGGGTGCAAGAAAAGCTTATTTGTCAACATGTAATGGTCAAAATCACATTTGAAGTTATAAGACATTTACGGGCAGCCCACTAAGCATATAATTCCCACACAATATCCATTTGATCAATACTTAGCAAAACTACCTAGTCATTAGGGTTTCCATTTCATGTATATTCGTGCAATTTGAGCCTCAACCCAATTCAAAGTCAATCTCAAACCATGCATCATTTAATTCAACATCCTCAAACATTCAAAACAGTCCACACAACATCCCGTAGCTACAATCCCAAGCATTTAATTCAACAAGAGGAGTCACAACAATTTTTCTAAGCACAACATTAAGTGAAACCCTTACTGCAATAGGCTGTCTTATCACAATCAATCGGATAAGCAAAAAATCTCCAAATTCCGTGAATAAGATATCAAATTAAAGCTTAAGAATTTAAATAAAATCAGAAACAAACATTGCATCAATTGGAGTTCGGGATCATTAGATATAGCCGAAAGAGTGGAATAGCACAAAACTGTCCAGATTTGCATACTTTTCAGAAATTGACGTTTTTGAGGTCCTTAGGTTCAGTTTTAGCCTTGGTCCATTTCTGACAAAATTGTCCAGAACTGAAAAATCTAGCAGCACACCAAATTACATGCATTTTTTACATCATTTACTAAGTAAAATATGGTTCGTTCCACAAGGTCAGTGCATCTGCCAAAACCTACTTCATTTTTCCAGATTTCCAGATTTGGTCACATTTTAAAGATTTGCCATTTTGAGGACCTTAGATTCAAAATAAGCTTCGGCCTATTTCGGGGAAAAATGTTCAAAACTGTCCAAAATAGTCACCTACCAATTTTCATGAATTTTCAACATCATTTGGCTTGCTAAACTTACCTCGAACAGACTAGTCAGAGAGCTGTCAACAATTTCGACTTCACCTAGCATCATTTTCAAGCCAAGATCTTGCCATCCATGGTTGTTTAAGCTTATGAACGACCATATAGCTCAAGTACAGAAGAAAATACACACATTTATGAGCATTCATGTGGATTTTTGAAGAGTTTTCAAAAGGTTTTAACCCTCACCTTAGCAATCAACCAAAAGATGTTCAAAAACCTTGTTGAAGCTCAACTTTCTTCCTCTCCTTGCTTAGCCGAAATCCCAACTAGATTTTCTCTATTTTTCCTAGCTTAGTGATCAATCTCCTAGTACATGAATGTAGTTAGGACTTGAAGAAAAGAAATGGATGCCAAGAAGCTTACCTAGGCTGAATGGAGTCTTCAATGCACATGCATGTGTGATTTTCACTTCCTAGCTAGCTCGGTTGAAGTCCTTTGCTTGTGGCTTGCTTGGTTTAGCTATGGGGTGAAGAAGAGAAGCTATGGAGATGAAGAACTCAGCCAAAACCGAAATGGAGAGAGAAAATGAGAGGGAAGTGAGAGAAATTGAAAGGAAATGAGAGAATATGACAAAAGTGATGGCTTTGCAATTTTTTTGAGCATATGGTCAGCCTTGGGCATACAAATTCAGACTTTTTGTGTCTTCAAGGAGTATTTTGAAATGGCTAGCATGGGCATGGAGCACTTGGTCGAAAATGGTGGAGATTTGAGGAGAATTTGAGCAATTTTTTATGCATTGTGTTAAGTGTTTTGTCATAGTTTGTCTAGGATTAATTTTTTTATGCATTTGTATCATTAGAATTGTCATAGGAATGTCGGGGAATGAGGGAATCTAGGTAGAATAAAATATAGGAATGTTTGTTGATGAGTTGAATTATGAATAGAATAATAGATAGTGGAAAATGTAGGAATAGTTTAGTATTATTTTCTTATTAGTGGAGTTTGTAGAGAATTTGAATTTGGAATATAATATTGGTTAGTGGATTGTGTAGGATTATTTTATTGTCTAGTGCTTTGTGTAAGATTCTTTCTTGATTAACGTGGTGGCACGGATTCCTAAATCTAGGGCACGAATTACGAGGTAGACACGAACTACGAGGTAGAACACGCATTTCAAGACTAAGGCACATACTTCAAGATAAGTGCACGGATTCTAATGCTAACACACGCAACCCTAGGTGAATAAACGTAGATCAAAATAAGACACGTAATTCAATGCAATGCACGTAATTCAAGACACAACTCTTAAACCTAGGTCAAAGCACGCAGTTCAAGGTTAATGCACACGAAACGAAGAGACACACGCAAATCAAGGTCTCGCACGTAAATTAAGGTCATGACATGTTTATCTAGGTATCGCACGTATATCGAGGATTAGGGCACACAATTCTAGGTTAAGGCACGTATAACGAGGCATGCACGAAAACCAAGACAAGGCACGTAATCCTAGGTCGATCATATAATTTTAGGTCTAAGGCGCGCAAATCGAGGTAGGACACGTTATTCGGGGTCAGGCCTCACACTACCCCAAAACCTCTCCAATATTCACGACGTCTTTCATATTTCGATGCTGCGGAAGTATCACCCTAATCCATCGCATATCTTGGAGCCGGAGCCGTTGCAGCTTCGGGAGAACTTGTCTTATGAAGAGAAGCCCATTCGGATCCTAGACCAGCAAAATCGGGAGTTGCGCAACAAATCTATACCGATAGTAAAAGTGTTGTGGGATCATCATAGAGTTGAAGAAGCGACGTGGGAAAGACGAGACCAGATGGAGAAACAGTATCCAGCTTTATTTCAAAGGTAATATTGAATTTTGGGACGAAATTCTTTTGAGGAGAAGATGTGAGGCCCGACCTCGATTTGCGTGCGATACCTCGTTTCGTGTGCCCTAGCCTAGATTTGTGAGCCTTAACCTAGATTTAAGAATTGTGTTTCGTTTTGTGTGCCTGGCATTCAATTACGTGTATTCATTTAGGATTACGTGCATTTACTTGAAAAACATGCATTTGTCTCGTAGTTCGTGCCCTACCTCGTAGTGCGTGCCCTAAACCTAGGAAAGCGTGTCCTCACGCTAATCAAGAAAGCATCTTACACGAAGCACTAGGTCATTAATTAATCCTACAAATCCCACTAACTAATATTGAATTACTAATTCAACCCACTAGAAGACGAAATTGCACCAAAAGCTAGACATTCTCATTCTTTATTCCTTATTCTTTTGCCCTTTCCAAACACACAATTAAATAATACTCAAAAGATGAGAAAAAATCAGATTTTTACATACCTTGGCCGACCACCTTGTGAGCTTTTGTGCTTGCTTGCATAATTCAATTTATTCCTCAAACATTCTTAGACAACTTATGACACAAATGCATAAAAAATAACCCAAAACCCTACCCAATGCACCCATATTTTCGACCCATTCCCTTGCCATGCTAGGTAATTACAAAACCATGCTTCTTGAACAAACAAATCTGAAATTTGTAACAAGCAAACCGAGGGTGTGGGGCTTGTGACCAGGAATCCGTCGCTCCGGTGCCCATAACTTTTGATCCGTAACAAGTTACGCAGCGCACAGCATACCGTTGGAAAGCTCTTCGAGAGCTCTACGATGGGGGCAGCTGGCCTGCTCGGTAACGCCTATTTTCATAACCCAAAATCGAACGTTTTCATCAGTTTCGGGATTTTTTTTTTTGCGCTGTTTTTTCATCCCGCATCGTACGTCGTGAGCCGCGAAAAGGACGACAACCTAATCCATCACATTTCCATTAAGGAATCCCATGGCACCTTGGGCAACACAATTTCACTTCACGTAGAGGCTTGGCCCGTAAACCAAGGGTGTGGGGCTTGTGACCAGGTATCCGTTGCTCCGGTGCCCGTAACTTTTGATCCGCAAGGAGTTAGCGGTATACAGCATACCGTTGGAAAGCTCTCTGAGAGCTCTACGAAGTGGGTAGCAAACCTGCTCGGCTGCGCCTCTTTTTTAGCCCAAAATTAAACGTTTTCATCAGTTTCGTGACATTTTTCTCCTTTTGCTCTATTTTTTCGTCCCGGATCGTACGTCGTGAGCCGCGAATAGGACGACAACCAAATCTATCACATTTCTATTACCGAATCCCACAGCACCTTGGGCAAGACAACTTCAATTCACATGGAAGCTGGGCCCGCAAACAGAAGGCGTGGGGCTTGTGACTAGGAATCCGTCGATCCGGTGCCCGTAACTTTTGATCCGTAAGGAGTTACGCGGCGCACACCATACCGTTGGAAAGCTCTCCGAGAGCTCTACGACGGGGAAAATATGCCTTCTCAGCTGCACCTATTTTTGGAGCCCAAAATTGAACATTTTCTTCAGTTTCGGGACACTTTTCTTCTTTTTTTCTATTTTTTCGTCCCGAATCGTACGTCGTGAGCCACGAAAAGGACGATAACCTCATCCATCACATTTCTATTACCGAATACCACGACACCATGGGCAAGACAACTTCACTTCACGTAGAGGCTGGGCCAGGAAACCGAGGGCGTGGGGCTTGTGACCAGGTATCCGACGCTCCAGTGCCCAAAACTTTTGATCTGTAAGGAGTTACGCGGTGCACAGCATACCGTTGGAAAGCTCTACGAGAGCTCTACGACAGGCGCAACAAGCCTGCTCGGCTACGCCTGTTCTCGGAGCTCAAAATCGAACGTTTTCATCAGTTTCGGGACACTTTTCTTCTTTTGCGCAGTTTTTCCGTCCCGCAACGTACGTCGTGAGCCGCGAAAAGGACGACAACCTAATCCATCACATTCCTATTACCGAATCCCACGGCACCTTAGCCAAGACAACTTCACTTCATGTAGAGGCTGGGCCAGCAAACCGAGGGCCCAGGGCTTGTGACCAGGTATCTGTCGCTCCGGTGACCATAACTTTTGATCCGTAAGGAGTCACGCGGCGCACAGCATACCGTTGGAAAGCTCTACGACGTTGGCAACAAGTCTGCTCAGCTGCGCCACTTTTCGGAGCCCAAAATTGAATGTTTTCATCAGTTTCTGGATATTTTTCTTCTTTTGCGCTATTTTTTCGTCCTGGATCGTACGACGTGAGCCACGAAAAGGACGACAACCTAATCCATCACATTTCTATTACCGAATCCCATGGAACCTTGGGCAAGACAACTTCACTTCACGTAGAGGCTAGGCCTGCAAACCGAGGGCGTAGGGCTTGTGACCAACTATCCGTCGCTCCGGTGCCCATAATTTTTGATTAGTAAGGCGTTCGGTGGTGCACAGCATACCGTTGGAAAGGTCTCCTAGAGCTCTACGACGGGGGCACCAAGCCTGCTCGACTGCGCCTATTTTCGGTGTCCAAAATCGAATGTTTTCATCAGTTTCGTGACACTTTTCTTCTTTTACGTTGTTTTTCCGTCGCGGATAGTACGTCGTGAGCCGTGAAAATGACGACCACCTTCCATCACATTTCTATTATCGAATCCCACGGCACCTTGGGCAAGACCACTTCACTTCACGTATAGGCTGGGCCAGCAAACCGAGGGCATGGGGCTTGTGACCAAGTATCCGTCGCTCCGGTGCCATAACTTTGGATCCTTAAGAAGTTACGCGGCGTACAACATATGGTTGGAAAGCTCTCCGAAAGCTCTACGACAGGGGCAGTAAGCATGCTTGACTGCGCCTGTTTTGGGAGCTCAAAATTGAACGTTTTCATCAGTTTCAGGACACTTTCCTTCTTTTGTGCTATTTTTCCATCTCGGATCGTACGTCGTGAGCCGCAAAAAGGACGACAACCTAATCCATCAAATTTCTATTACCGATCCCACATCACCTTGGGCAAGACAACTTCACTTCACGTAGAGGCTGGGCCAGCAAACCAAGGGCGTGGGGCTTGTGACCAGGAATCCGTCGCTCCAGTGCCCATAACTTTTGATTTGTAAGAAGTTATGCGGTTGCACAGCATACCATTGGAAAGCTCTCCGAGAGCTCTACGACGGGGGCAGCTAGCCTGCTCAGTTACGCCTATTTGCAAAGCCCAAAATCGAACATTTTCATCAGTTTCAGGACACTTTTCTTCTTTTGTACAGTTTTTCCGTCCCGGAACGTAGGTCGTGAGACAACTTCACTTCACGTAGAGGCTGCGCCCATAAACCGATGGCGTAGGGCTTGTGACCAGGTATCCATCGCTACGGTGCCCATAACTTTTGATCCGCACGTAGTTAGCGGTGCACAACAAACCGTTGGAAAGTTCTCTGAGAGCTCTACGATGTGAGCAGCAAGCCTGCTGGGCTGCACCTATTTTTTAGCCCAAAATCAAAGTTTTTCAACAGTTTTGGGACATTTTTCTTCTTTTGCTCTGTTTTTTATCCCGGATCGTACGTCGTGAGCCGCGAAAAAAGACGACAACCTAATCTATCACATCTCTATAACCAAATCCCGTCGCAGCTTGGGCAAGACAACTTCACTTTACGTAGAGGCTGGGCCCGCAAACCGAGAGTGTGGGGCCTTGTGACCAGGTATCTGTCGCTCCGGTGCCCATAACTTTTGATCCGTAAGGAGTTAACGGTATAGAACATACCGTTGTAAAGCTCTCTGAGAGCTCTACGATGTGCGCAGCAAGTGTGCTCGGCTGCGCTTGTTTTTGGAGCCCAAAATTGAATATTTTCATAAGTTTCGGGACACTTTCCTTCTTTTGTGCTGTTTTTCTATCCAAGATCGTACGTCGTGAGTCGCGAAAAGGACAACAACCAAATCCATCACATTTCTATTATCGAATCCTATAGCACCTTGGGCAAGACAACTTCACTTCACGTGGAAGCTGGGCCCGCAAACCGAGGGCGTGGGGCTTGTGACCAGGAATCCGTCGATCCGGTACCCGTAACTTTTGATCCGTAAGGAATTATGAGACGCACAGCATACCGTTGGAAAGCTCTCCGAGAGCTCTACAATGGGGGCAGCGTGCCTTCTTGGTTGCACCTATTTTCGGAGCCCAAAATCGAACATTTTAACCAGTTTCGGGATACTTTTCTTCTTTTTTGCTATTTTTCCATCCCGGATCGTACGTCGTGACCCGCGAAAAGAACGACAACCTGATCCATCACATTTCTATTACCGAATCCCATGGCACCTTGGGCAAGACAACTTCACTTCACGTAGAGGCTGGGCCCATAAACCGAGGGCGTGGGGCTTCTGACCAAGTATCCGTCGCTCCGGTGCCCATAACTTTTGATCCGCAAGGAGTTAGCGGTGCACAACATACCATTGGAAAGCTCTCTGAGAGCTCTACGATGTGGACATCAAGCCTGCTCAGCTACGCCTGTTTTTGAGCCCAAAATCAAAGTTTTTCATCAGTTTTGGGACACTTTTCGTTTTTTGCTTTGTTTTTTCATCCCGGATCGTACGTCGTGAGCCTCGAAAAACACAACAACCTAAGCTGTTACATCTCTATAACCGAATCCCACCGCAGCTTGGGCAAGACAACTTCACTTCACGTAGAGGCTAGGCCCGCAAACCGAGGGCGTGGGGCTTGTGACCAGGTATCCGTCGCTCGGTGCCCATAACTTTCGATCCGTAAGGTATTATGTCACGCCCCTAACCCGACCTATGGAGGTTAGACTAGGGTGTGATCTAATCATTCACATTCTTTTACGACTATAACCGGCTAACTGTATAACTATAACTCCAAAATCGTGACTCACGTTGTATCAAACTCGCATTCATACTTCAAAAGGAATATCACAATAATACCACAATCAATACACTAATTTCAAGATGATAGGTCTATATCAGATTTACATATCCTATCAACTAGCTTCAATATTGTTAACACATAGGACATACACATGTTATGGATCATTTCCATAATACGACCCTATTTTCAGGAAGAACTCTCCAAACAACTAATCCATCTCAAGTAGTCATCTATCGATAGTATCATAGTCCTTATCTCGTAGGTACATTAGATTAGCAAATCTTCTAATGACTAGTCTCTCGGTTACAGGCTCCTATTCACTAACATCCTTTCCCAGCTTCGTTACGCTCATAATCAAGGAGAAAGACCGTTGAGATTTGTTAAACTCAAACTCTAAGGTTTACTAAGTACCACCAATAAATTTCCATCGAAATTGCATGGGTAAACTAATCCTGTTGCACTAGTTCAACTCTTACAAGTAAATTCATCAACTTGTAATCCACAATTTATTTCCTCATTCAAATCTTTATTTTCAAGTCACGAGGCTTCAGAATTTCTTTTAATTTTAATCAAGACTCCTAAAGCGAATAGTTTCAATCTCAAATAAATTTCACTCCCCTCAATCCAAGGTTACATCATACTTAAGAATACAATGGTCCTACTCACTTAACGACCTAGTCATTCCTTCGAACACTTAATGCCTGCCAATATATCTTCAACATTAGTGTTACTAAGCTAGGTTCATAGCCATGTAAGTGATATTAATGCTCCACTAGGTTACCAGCTGTACAACAACAATCTTAGGACTATAAATGGGTACCGAAATGATCTAGCTCATAAGATATTTACCATACTAATCCAAGTAGTTAGTTACACAAAATAACTTCGACCATACTAATCCAAGTAGTTTGTTACACAAAATAACTTCGAGTCTGTGTCAACATAAGAATTATAACCACAAGGCATCCTTCAATATAATCTAATAGAACTTC
Organism: Budorcas taxicolor; assembly: GCF_023091745.1. Taxonomy (NCBI): domain Eukaryota; kingdom Metazoa; phylum Chordata; class Mammalia; order Artiodactyla; family Bovidae; genus Budorcas; species Budorcas taxicolor. The sequence continues at coordinate 23,818 of NW_026292808.1, read as the reverse complement.
AAAAGTAATCAACCACTCATTTAATTATCACTACAAGATCCACCCTCTATTCAACGACCACGATTCGAAGTCTACTAACCGCTAGTTTCTAGAAGTGAAATGGTGCACATAAATACGGTTGTCTAATAGCACTCTCTCGGGTCATCATGACTCTAATTCATCTCTATCTTTACTAAATGAAATCTTACTGTCCTCATTCACATGTTCAACTAGCTAAGAACATCAAGACTCATCGACCTTAGGTCCTAGGGTTCACCATGAATCATCATGCATACTCACTATTAGTTATTTAGGATTACTAATCATACCCTAACGACTCCACTTTGCAACCAGATGCTTAATATCATTTCCATGGTTTATATACCAGGTCCATCGGTATTACTTAGGGATATATGCTTCCTAACATCCTCTAGGGTATCCAAATAACGAGGGTGTAGAATTACTTACTTTGCATAATTACAGCTAAATCCGAGGGGCACCAAACTAATACTATATTTCTTAATATCACAAATATCCAACTTAGGACTTTTAGCAATATTAGTCATCTAATGCATAATTCAATACCTTACACTTCTATTCGACCTAACATTTAGGTGTAGTCTTCCGAACACGAGTTCTAGCTACGTGAATTCCTCGATTCTAGCATCCCTATATCTTGTTATACTAAAGAATCATCAACCTTGTTAAATTCGTTCTCCAGAGTTGCCTACATGTCTTGAGGTTATCTATTGTTAAGTCACTCAAATACACTATCTATGTCTTAATAATCTAACCCCTAAAAGTAACTATTGTCAACTTCCATGAATTCACCTCTTAATTTCTAGGTCGCGGTCTTACCATTTCGTGAACTTGAAACTCACTAGTATATACCATATCGGATTCATCAATCCTTCATTCCAATCAAGTAAAGATTCAATCGTATAAATAGTCTATTACACCAATTTAAAATATAAGAATTTGATTCAAAAGCAACCCCTAAGTCAAACTTCCATTATAAGCATATGAATACATATTCTACTCTACTTGTCCAATAGTATACTCTTATATCTTAAGAAAAATTGTATGTCATTAACCTTTATGCTTGAACTACAATTAGAAGAACGGTTTAACCGAATCAAGAACTTCATAGCTATAAAATTGACAACTTAATCACAGGTATAGGTATTCCAAAGATAAGGGGATAACTTTATCTCAACAATTATACCTGTGCTACGCATTTTATATATATGCATATCCAATAATACATACGATCCATCGAGTACCTGTGAAGATGCCAGAAATCTCTAACCGAGACTTTTCTTTCTTCCTGCATGAAATCACTTCCTTGAAAGTTCTAGTCCTAACTATCTATGTGTATAAACAGTCAGTCATGGTTATGCACATGTATCAAGGAAGGTGTATAAAAGCATGCATGCATTATCTAGGGCACTAACGTGTTGGTGTGCATGACACATAATACATATGGTCCACAAAAGCACATAATATTCAATGCTCAAATCAATTAAAACACATTAGCACACATTAACACATATAAACAAGACATCATAATTACCTTAGAGCTCTACCCATGGTCCAAGAGTTGAACCCGACTAATGCCTAGTTAGTAAACTAAGCTCTGATACCATTAATATAAGGTGTCACACCCCCAACACGACCTATGGATGTTAGACTAGGGTGTGATCTAATCATTCACGTTCTTTTACGACTATAACCGATTAACGAAGGTTAAGCTTATCCGTTAGACTAGAACTCCAAAAAAAAAAAATTTCGGGAAGCCGGCAGCATAACGGCTGTAATTGGGCTCTTTAATTTGACCTAATTTTCTAAACGCCTCAAAACTTTCAATCACAAATTAGATTCCAACTAAGATTACTATTTATCACCAATCGATATGCCTACTATTAATCTCATAGTCTCATTTGATTAACAAACCTAGCATGATAACTATGTCTCGTTTATTTGTTAACGTCTGTTACACAAGTGCCTGTTATCCCTTAGCCTACAAATGAGTACCTATTTAAGATTGGATAGATTCATTTTACTTGATTCTTTGCCTAATACTTCATAAGCTTGTAATCGTTACTAACCAAGTAGTGATAGCAAAACGACCAAAAGAGTGTCTGTCTAGTTATAGTCAGTACAAACCAAAAATTAGACCCCAAATTACAACGGGGGTCTTTTACAATAACAACGACAACAACATAAGAGATAGTCTTCAAAACAAACATAACGTTCGCAAAATAGTCATAGTCAAGCAAGGCACGTAAGACAAGCAATCACTCCAAAGAGTCATCAACATGCACATTCTCCTCGGGTACTTGTTCCTGATCTTCTTTACCTGTGATGATAAAAGAGGGTGAGTCCTTACAAACTCAGCGAGGGGGAACGAGAAATACGTTTTGAAACTCTTTTCTGGTTAAACTTATAAAAACTCCTTTTTAAAAGCATGACGTATAACACAAGTAAATTTATAACATAATATGAATGTAAAAGAACACATTTACCCATCTTTCCTCCCCGAGGTCCTCTAGGAACCAAGAGAGAGTACTTAAACACGTAATGAAAAGGATACGGTGAGCTTTTGCTCTCAATTCATTTTCGATAGCAATTGTGCAGCCGACTTCAATAATCCACTTATCGCTCCCAATTGGGTGTACTTCGGATGTACCCCAAAATCCTATGATCCAACTCTTTGAGGGTGGAATGCCAAGCGAGATAGGGAATTGGACCATGGTAGTCACGGGAGCACCGACAAGCCCTATGCCGCCTGGCGTTCGTGAAATGCTACCAGGCCACAATGAAAGGTTGCAACCTTGTATACAATGAACATTTATACCATTTAACGATTCACATTAGGAGGACAACAAAGTAGGTTGCCTCCGAGCAATTTCAAGATCACATATTGCCAAGTAAACGAATGAGACATGCTTAACATGAATTTTCACTTTGTAAAACATGTAGAGTCATATGAACATTAAACGGGCAACCGAGTGACACATATAAATCATGTCATATAACTCATTTCGGGGTTCACGTATCAAGTATTAACATTGTACAAGCATGCAACGACATTTATACGAGACCGAATACAAGAATAGCTCACTTAGTAACATGCAATCAGCGGAAGTCATATTTAGAGCTATAAGGACAACTACAGGCAACCTATTAACCACACAATTTGACACATTTAACCAATAGGCCATCTCTTAACAAAAGTCATAAGCGTTAGGGTCTCAATTCCGTGCTTAATGTGCGATTAAGCATACCGTTCATCGATTAATGATCCCAAACCATACGTCAATCAAATTAAGCAACTTCAACTGACCACAACAGTCCACACAACATCCAAGTACCACAATTCCAAGCATTCAATACCCCAAGCAAGGTTTCAACATGATTCTAAGCATATAACTAACAAAAACTTCACTGCAATGGTCTGTTTTCCCACATTTATTTAGACAATCAAACAATCTCCAATTTCAGTGAAAAAATATTAAATTAAAGCTTAATGATGGATTTAAATCCAGAAACAAATCTCGCATCATTTGGAGTTCAAATTCAAGAGTTATAGCTAAAATCGTGAGACTACGCAAAACCATCCAGATTCGTACACATCTCAATATTTGCCATTTATGAGGGTCTTAGGGTCAGATTTAGCTTTAAGCTATTTATGACAAAAATATCCAGAACTGAAAAATCTAGCAACATACAAAATTTTATGCATTTTAAATATCATTTACTAGGCCAAAACTGTTTTCACTGTCCAAAAAAAACCTGCTCCATTTTTCCAGATTTTCCAGATTTAGATACCTTTCGATATTTTGCCATTTTGGAGGCTTTAGAGTCAGAATTGGCCTTGGACTATTTCTACGAAAAATTCTCAGAACTGGCAAAAATAGTCACCTACCAATTTTCATGCATTTTCAACATCATTTACTAGGCCAAATGCACTTCGCTCTACCAAGTCAGAAATCTGCCAACTACGCGATTCTTGCCTATCTTCAAGTTCTAGCCTATCTTCAAGTTCTAGCCAAATATCTTGCCATGCATGGTTACATAAGCTTATGTACACACATATACAACAAGTACAGAGGTAAATATAGACATATGAAGGCATGCATGTGGTTTTTGAAAGCTTTTAAAAGAGTTTTAGCCCTCACCTTAGCAAGATAATAGATGAAGATGCACAATGCTCTTTGAAGATGCACAAAAGGGTCTTCTTCTCCTTGCTTGGCCGAGAGATATCTTGAGGTTCTCTAATTCCTAGCTTAGTTACCATGTTCTTAGTATGTGCATGTGGTTAGAACAAAAGGAGATGAAATAAAAGCTATCAAACATACCTAGGCCGAAATGTAGAGTTCTATGAGCTTGCATGCAATTTTTCTTGCTTCTTGCTTGCTTGGGCTGCCATGGACGAGTTTCTTAGAGTCCTTGAGTGCCTAGGAGAACCTTAGAAGATGAGCTTGAGCTATGGAGCTTGAGGATGCAGCCTTGGCCGAGAGAGAGAGAGGAAATGAGAGCTTGAGAGGATATTGAGAGCAAATGAGAGAATGTTTGAGAAGAATGAAGTGTTTGTGTGTGAGTGTGTCGGCCTTAGGGCCTTGTAAAATCTGAAATGGCATCTCTTTTGGAGAAATTTGAATTGTGAGGAGACACAATGGTGAGTAGGCCGAGAGAAGCATGCATGGTAGGGTATTTTTGGAGCTTTCTATGCATTGTTTGAAGTGGTTATGTCATAGTTTGTCTAGGCTTAGTTTTAATTTATGCAAAGGCTTGTCAACTTGCATCATATGATCGGCCAAAGCATTGTTCAAATCTGAATTTTGTTATGTTTTGAGCATTATTTTATTGTAGGTTAGATATATTTAATTGTAGGCGCTTGGAATTTGCAAAAGAATAAAGAATAAGAATGTTTAGTGTTTAGAAAAATTTTGTCTTCTAGTGAGTTGATTTAGGATTATAATATTAGTTAGTGGAGTTTGTAGGATTAGTTAATAGTCTAGTGCTTCGTGTAAGATGTTTTCTTGATTAGCATGCGGGCACGCTTTCCTAGGTTTAGGGCACGCACTACGAGGTAAGGCACGAACTACAAGACAGATGCACGTATTCCAAGTAAATGCACGTAACTCTAAATGAATGGACGAAATTCAAAGCAAGGCACGTAAAACAAGACACAACTCTTAAACCTAGGTTAAGGCATGCAGTCCAAGGTTAGGGCACATGAAACGAGGTATCGCATATAAATCAAAGTCAGGGCACGTAAGTCGAGGATTAGGGCACACAATTCTAGGTCAAGGCACGTATGACAAGGCATGCACGAAAATCAAGACAGGGCACGTAATTAAGGTCAATCATATAATTTTGGGTCTAAGGCACGCAAATCGAGATAATACACGTTATTCGGGGTCAGGCCTCACAAGTTACGCGGCGCACAATATACCGTTGGAAAACTCTTCGAGAGCTCTACGACAGAGGCAGCAAGCTTGAACGGCTGCGCCTGTTTTTGGAGCTCGAAATCGAACGTTTTCATCAGTTTCGGGACACTTTCCTTCTTTTGTGCTATTTTTCTGTCCCGGATTGTACGTAGAGAGCCGCGAAAAGGACGACAACCAAATCCATCACATTTATATTACCGAATCCCACAGCACCTTGGGTAAGACAACTTCACTTCACGTGGGGGCTGGGCCCGCAAACCGAGGCTGTGGGGCCTATGACCAAGAATCCGTCGCTCCGGTGCCCATAACTTTTGATCCGTAAGGAGTTACGCGGCACACAACATACCGTTGGAAAGCTCTCCGAGAGCTCTACGATGGGGACAGCTAGCCTGCTCGGTTGCGCCTATTTTTAGAGCCCAAAATCGAACGTTTTCATCAGTTTCGGGACACTTTTCTTCTTTTGCGCTATTTTTTCGTCCCAGATAGTATATCGTGAGCCGCGAAAAGGACGACAACCTAATCCATCATATTTCTATTACTGAATCCCATGGCGCCTTGGGCAAGACAACTTCACTTCACGTAGAGGCTGGGCCTATAAACCGAGGGCGTGGGGCTTGTGACCAAGTATCCATCGCTCCGGTGCCCATAACTTTTGATCCGTAAAGAGTTACGCGGCCCCACAGCATACCGTTGGAATTCTCTCCTAGAGCTCTATGACGCGGGCAGCAAGCCTAATCGCCTGCGCCTATTTTTAGAGCCCAAAATCGAACATTTTTATCAGTTTCGGGTCACTTTTCTTCTTTTGTGCTATTTTTCCGTCCCGGATAGTACGTCGTGAGCCGTAAAAAGGACGACAACCAAATCTATCACATTTCTATTACCGAATCCCACGGCACCTTGGGCAAGACAACTTCACTTCACTTGGATACGGGGCCCGCAAACCGAGGGCATATGCTTGCGACTAGGAATCCGTAGCTCCGGTGCCCGTAACTTTAGATCCGTGAGGAGTTACGCGACGCACAGCATACCGTTAGAAAGCTCTCCGAGAGCTCTACGACGGGGGCAGCAAGCCTGCTCGGCTGCGCCTATTTTCAGAGCCCAAAATTGAACGTTTTAATTAGTTTCGGGACACTTTTCTTCTTTTGCGCTGTTTTACCATCCCGGATCGTACGTCGTGAGCCGCGAAAAGGACAACAACCTAATCAATCACATTTCTATTACCGAATCCCACGGTACCTCGGCAAAGACAACTTCACTTCATGGAGAGGCTGGGCCAGCAAACCGAGGGCGTGGGGCTTGTGACCAGGTATTCGTCGCTCCGGTGCCCATAACTTTTGATCTATAAGGAGTTACGCAGCGTACAACATACCGTTGGAAAGCTCTACAAGAGCTCTACGATGTTCGCAGCAAGCCTGCTTGGCTACGCCTCTTTTCAGAGCCCAAAATCAAACGTTTTCATCAGTTTCAAGATACTTTTCTTCTTTTCCGTTGTTTTTTCGTCCCGGATCGTACGTCGTGAGCCGCAAAAAGGACGATAACCTAATCCTTCACATTTCAATTACCGAATCCCACGGCACATTGGGCAAGAAAACTTCACTTCACGTAGAAGCTGGGCCCGTAAACTGAGGGCGTGGGGCTTTTGACCAGGTATCTGTCACTCCGGTGCCCATAACTTTTGATCCGTAAGGAGTTACGCGACGCACAACATACTGTTGGAAAGCTCTCTGAGAGCTCAACGACGGGGGCAGCAAGCTTGCTCGACTGCACCTGTTTTCATAGACCAAAATCGAATGTTTTCATTAGTTTCGGGACACTTTTCTTCTTTTGCGCTGTTTTTTCGTCCCGGATCATACATCGTGAGCCAGGAAAAGGACAACAACCTAATCCATCACATTTCTATTACCGAATCCCACGACACCTTGGGCAAGACAACTTCACTTCACGTAGAGGCTGGACCCATAAACTGAGGGTGTGGGGCTTGTGACCAAGTATCCGTCGCTCCGGTACCCATAATTTTTTATCCGTAAGGAGTTAGGCGACGCACAACATAACGCTGGAAAGCTCTCCGAGAGCTCTACGACGGGGCCAGCAAGCCTGCTCGACTGCGCCTATTTTCGAAGCACAAAATTGAACGTTTTCATCAGTTTTGGGACACTTTTCTTCTATGCGCTGTTTTTCCGTCCCGAATAGTACGTCGTGAGCCTCGAAAAGGACAACCACCTAATCCATCACATTTCTATTACCGAATCCCACGACACCTTGGGAAAGAAAACTTCACTTCACATAGAGGCTGGGCCAGCAAACCGAGGGCGTGGGGCTTGTGATCAGGTATCCGTCTCTCCGGTGCCCATAACTTTTGATCCGTAAGAAGTTACGCGGCACACAACATACTGTTGGAAAGCTCTCCAAAAGCCCTACGACGAGGGCAACAAGCCTGCTCGGCTGTGCCTATTTTGGGAGCTCAAAATCGAACATTTCCATTAGTTTCGGGATACTTTCCTTCTTTTGTGCTGTTTTTTCATCCCGGATCGTACATCGTGAGCCGCAAAAAGGATGACAACCAAATCCATCACATTTCTATTAACGAATCCCATAGCACCTTGGGCAGGACAAATTCACTTCATGTGGGGGCTGGGCCCGCAAACCAAGGCCGTGGGGCTTGTGACTAGGAATCCGTCGCTCCAGTGCCCGTAACTTTTGATCCGTAAAGAGTTACGCGGCACACATCATACCGTTCGAAAGATCTCCGAGTGCTCCACAACGGGGGCAACTAGCCTGCTCGGTTACACCTATTTTCAGAGCCCAAAATCGAATGTTTCATCAATTTCGGGACACTTTTCTTCTTTTGCGCTGTTTTTTCGTCCCGAATCGTGTGCTGTGAGCCGCGAAAAGGACAACAACTGAATCCATCACATTTATATTAACGAATTAGACGGCACCTTAGGCAAGACAACTTCACTTCACGTAGAGGCTAGGCTCGTAAACGGAGGGCATGGGGCTTGTGACCAGGTATCCGTCGCTCCGGTGCCCATAACTTTTGATCTGCAAGGAGTTAGCGGTGCACAACATATCGTTGGAAAGCTCTCTGAGAGCTCTACGATGTGGGCAGCAAGCTTGCTCGGCTGCTGTCACGCCCCAACCCGACCTATAAAGGTTAGACTAGAGTGTGATCTAAACATTCAAGTCCTTTCACATTCTTAATCATTCTAGGAGGTTTAACACTTAACGTTTTATTCTAGACTCCAAAATTTTTCCGGAAATCCGGCAGTATAACGGCTGTAATTGGACTCTTTGTTTTGACCTAAGTTTTCTAACAGCCTCAAACTTTCAATTCAAGTTCATTCCCGACTAGAGTTTACTATTTTACCATCGATTGAATTGCTTATTGGTTATTTCGACGTCCCGTTTGATTTATAACCCAGCATGGTGCTATATCTCGTTTGTCCATTTATTCTCGTTTCAAAATATACCTGTTGATCTTAGCTTATTAGCGAGTACCTGTTGAGATTGGATAAGTTCATTTGCTTAATCCTTAATTAAAGCATCATAACCTATGATAAGTACTAGCGATAATAAAAGCAAAACGATCATGGTAGTGTCATGTCTAGTATCGGTCTACTTAAAATAAGTACAAACCAAAATTAGACCCCAAATTACAGCGGGGGTCCTTTACATCACAAGCAACAAATAACATAAGGGAAATAGTATTCAAGCAACAAAAGGTACACAAGTAATCACGTTCAAGCAAAACGACAATAATAGGCAATCACTCCAGGGGTTCATCATTAGGTACATTAACCTCTGGTTCCTGTACATGTTCTTCTTCACCTGAAATGATAAAAGAGGGTGAGTCCTTATGAACTCAGCGAGGGGAACGAGAAATAAATTTTGAAACTCATTTTCCGGTTCAATTTATGAAAACCCCTTTTTAAAACATGTCACATATGACAAATAATATGGTAATCAATTATAAGAAACAAATCGAGAAACGGATACAATTACCAATCATTTCAAGGATACGGCGAGCATTTGCTCTCAATTTCAATTTCGAATCAATTGTTGCGGCCGACTTCAATAATCCACTTATCACTCCCAATTGGGTGTACTCCAGATGTACCCCGAAACCTACGACCCAACTCCCCGAGGGTGAAATGCCAAGCGAGAGAGGGAATTGGACCATGGTAGTCACGGTAGCACCGGCAAGCCCGATGCCGCCCGGCGTGCGTGAAACACTACCATGCCACACGAAAGGTTGCAACCTCGTATGCAATGCACATTTATAACATTTAACATATCACATTAGGAGGGCAACAAAGTAGGTTGCCTCCGAACAGTTGTAAGATCGCACGTTGTCAAGTAGTCAAACAAGGCACGATAAGGCAAGTTATTTCACTTGAAAGGCATATAGAGTCATATGAATATCAAACGGGCAGCCATGTAACACATGTAAAACAGGCCATATAACTCATTAAGAAGCCCATATAATCAAGTGATACGAATTGTTCAACATGCAACAACATTTACGTGGGTTCGGTAGCAAGAAAAGCTTATTTGACAACATGCAATCGTCAAAACCATAATTGAAGTTATAACACATTTACGGGCAGCCCACACAACGTACAATTTTCACACAATATCCAATGATTAACACTTAGTAAGACTACTTAGCCATTAGGGTTTCCGTTTCATGCACAATCGTGTGTTCAAGCCCTAAGTCAACTCAACATCATTCCCGAGTCATACATCATTCAATTCGAACATCCTCAAGTACTCAAAACAGTCCACGCAATATTCCGACATCACAATTCCAAGCAATTAGCACCACAAAAGAGGTTACAATAGTTTTCCATGCATATAGCTAAGTGAAACACTCACTGCAATAGGCTGTCTTCTCACCATCAATCGGGTAAGCAAAAAATCTCCAAATTCTGTGAATAAGATGTCAAATTAAATCTTAAGAAGTTAGCTGAACTCAGAAACAAACCTTGCATCAATTGGAGTTCAGAATCATTAGTTATGGCCGAAACAGTGAGGTAGCACAAAACTGTCCAGATTTGCACACTTTTCAGAAATTGACGTTTTTGAGGTCCTTAGAGTCATTTTTAGCTTTGGTCCATTTCTGACAAAATTGTCCAAAACTGAAAAATATAGCAGTACACCAATTTTAATGCATTTTGGACAACATTTACTAAGTCAAATATGGTTCGTTCCACAAGGTCAGTGCATCTGCCAAAACCTGATTCATTTTTTCAGATTTCCAGATTTGGTCACATTTTAATGATTTGTCATTTTGAGGATCTTAGAGTCAAAATTAGACTTCACATAGTAAATAGTCACCCACCAATTTTCAATCATTTTCAACATCATTTGCTTAGCTAAACTTACCTCGAACAGACTGGTCAGAGAGCTGTCACAAGAATTCGACTTCACCTAGCATCATTTTCAAGCCAAGATCTTGCCATGCATGGTTGTTTAAGCTCATGAACGACCACATAACTCAAGTACAAAAGCAAATATACACATTTATGAACATGCATGTGAAATTTCAAAGAGTTTTCAAAAGCTTTTAACCCTCACCTTAGCAATCAACCACAAAATGCTCAAGACCCTTTGTTGAAGCTCAAATCTTCTCCTTTCCCTTGCTTAGCCGAGAACCTCACTAGTTTTTCTCTATTTTTCCTAGCTTAATGTTCAATCTCTTAGCACAAGCATGATGTTAAACTATGAAGAAAAGAAATGGATGCTTAGTAACTCACCTAGGCCGAATATGAAGCTTCAATGCACATGCAAGAGAAATTTTCGAACTCTAGCTTGTTTGCATGGTTTTCTTGATGGTTTGCTTGCCTTGTTCGACCAAGGTGTGATGAAGACGAACAAGGATGATAAGAGTTCAGCCAAGGACCGAAATGGAGAGAGAAGAATGAGAGGAGAGAGAGTTTGTGAGATAAAATGATTTGTGAAGCATGTTGAATGTGAGTTGTGTGTGTGTGTCGGCTATGAGCTTCAAAATTCTGAATTTTGTGTTGTCTTGGTGTGATGTTTGAATTGTTTAGTGGAGAATGGTGATGTAGCCGAGATGGTGGCTTAGTATTTAGCAAAGTGTGGCCTTGATGCAAGCAAAAGGTATGACAATGTGAAGATTTGTCTCAAGCATGCATGAATAAATTATGTTGCTCAAATTTTTCTCTCAAAACATGGTATGGCCGACCAAGGGCTTGCATTTGCTGAAAATTCAGATTCTATTAATGTATTTTAGCTTATAATAAGGGTGAAATTTGAGGTGCATTGGTTTTGGGTGAGAATAAAGAATGAAGAAGGTTTAGTGTTTGGTGCATTTTTTGTCTTCTAGTGAATGGAATTTGGATTATTATATTGTTAGTGGATTTTGTAGGATTGTTTAATAGTCTAGTGCTTCGTGAAAGATGCTTTCTTGATTTTCGTGAAAGCACGCTTTCTTAGGTCTAGGGCACGCACTACGAGGTAGAACACGAACTACGAGACGAACGCACGTTTTTCAAGACTAAGGCACATACTTCAAGATAAGTGTACGGATTCCAATGCTAACATACACAACCCTAGGTGAATGAACGTAGATCAAAATAAGGCACGTAATTCAAGACACGACTCTCAAACCTAAGTTAAAGCACGTATAACGAGGCATGCACGAAAACCAAGATAGGGCACGTAATCCAAGGTTAGTCATATCACTCTTGGTCTATAGCATGCAAATTGAGGTAATACACGTTATTCAGGGTCGGGCCTCACAGCTGCGCCTATTTTTAGTGCCCAAAATCGAACATTTTCATCAGTTTCGGGACATTTTTATTGTTTTGTGCTATTTTTTCGTCTTGGATCGTACGTCGTGAGCCGCGAAAAGGATGACAACCTAATCCCTCACATTTTTATTTTCGAATCCCACGGCACCTTGGGCAAGAAAACTTCACTTCACGTAGAGACTGGGACCGCTAACCGAGGGCGTGGGGTTTGTGACCAGGTATCTGTTGCTCCGGTGCCCATAACTTTTGATCCGTAAGGAGTTAGCGTTGCATAGCATACCATTGGAAAGCTCTCTGAGAGCTCTACGATGTGGGTAGCAAGCCTGCCCGGCTACGCCTGGTTTTGGAGCCAAAAATGGAACGTTTTCATCAATTTCGGGACATTTTTCTTCTTTTGCGCTATTTTTCCTTCCCGGATTGTACGTCGTGAGCCGCGAAAAGGACGACCACCTAATCCATCACATTTCTGTTACCGAATCCCATGGCACCTTGGGCAAGACAACTTCACTTCATATAGAGGCTGGGCCCGCAAACCGAGGGCGTAGGGCTTGTTACCAAGTATCCATCACTCAGGTGCCTATAACTTTTGATTCGTAAGGAGTTAGCAGTGCACAGCATACCGTTGGAAAGCTCTCCGAGAGTTCTACGACGCGGACAGTAAGCCTGCTTAGTTGCGCCTATTTTCGGAGCCCAAAATGGAACGTTATCATCAGTTTCGGGACACTTTCCATCTTTTGTGTTGTTTTTCGGTCCCAGATCGTACGTCGTGGGCCTCGAAAAGGACGGTAACCTAATCCATCACATTTCTAATATCGAATCCCACGGCACCTTGGGCAAGACAACTTCACTTCACGCAGAGGTTGGGACAGCAAACCGAGGGCGTGGGGATTGTGATCATGAATCCGTCACTCTGGTGCCCGTAACTTTTGATCCGTAAAGAGTTACGCGACTTACAACATACATTTGTAAAGCTCTCCGAGAGCTCTACGACGCAGGAAATAAGCCTGCTTGGTTGTGCCTGTTTTCGAATCCCAAAATCGAACATTTTCATTAGTTTCGGAACACTTTTCTTCTTTTGTGCTGTTTATCCGTCCCGAATCGTACGTCGTGAGCCGCGAAAAGGACGGCAACCAAATCCATCACATTTTTATTACTAAATCCCATGGCACCTTGGGCAAGAAAACTTCACTTCACGAGAAGGTTGGGCCCGCAAACTGAGGGCGTGGGGCTTGTGATCTGAAATGTGTAGCTCCTGTGCCCGTAACTTTTGATCCGTAAAGCGTTACGTGGTGTACAACATACCGTTGAAATGCTCTCTAAGAGCTCTACGACATGGTTAGCTAGCATGCTCGGCTGCGCTTGTTTTTAGAGCCCAAAATCGATCATTTTCCTCAGTTTCGGGATGCTTTTCTTCTTTTGTGCTGTTTTTCCGTCCCGGATCGTACGTCGTGAGCCGCGAAAAGGACGACAACCTAATCCATCACATTTCTATTACTGAATCCCACACCACCTTAGGCAAGACAGCTTCACTTCATGTAGAGGCTGGGCCCGTAAACTGGGGGCGTGGGGCCCTTGACCAGGTATCCGTGGCTCCGATGCCCATAATTTTTGATTCGTAAGGAGTTACACGGCATACAACATACCGTTGGAATGCTCTCTGAGAGCTCTACGACGGGGGCAGCAAGCTTACTTGGCTGCGCCTCTTTTCAAAACTCAAAATCGAACGTTTTCATCAGTTTCGGGATACTTTCCTTCTTTTGTGATGTTTTTCTGTCCTGGATCGAACTTTGTGAGCCGCAAAAAGGATGACAACCAAATCCATCACATTTCTATTACCGAATCCCATAGCATCTTGGGCAATACAACTTCACTTCATGTGAGGGCTGGGCCCGCAAACCGAGGGCGTGGGGCTTGGGATCAAGAATCCATCGCTCCGGTGCTCGTAACTTTTGATCCGTAAGGAGTTACGCGGTGCAAAACATACCGTTGGAAAGTTGTCAAAGAGCTCTACGATAGGCGCAGCTATCCTGCTCGGTTGCACCTATTTTCAGAGCTCAAAATAAAACATTTTCATCAGTTTTGGGATACTTTTCTTCTTTTGCGTTGTTTTTTCGTCCCGGATCGTACGTCGTGAGCCGCGAAAAGGACGACAACCTCATCCATCACATTTCTATTACCGAATCCCATGGTACCTTGGGAAATACCACTTCACTTCATGTAGAGGCTGGGCCAGCAAGCCGAGGGAGTGAGACTTATGACTAGGTATTTGTCGCACCGGTGCCCATAACTTTTGATCCGCAAGGAGTTAGTGGTGCACAACATACCGTTGGAAAGCACTCTAAGAGCTCTACGACTTAGGCAGCAAGCTTGTTCAGCTGCGCCTGTTTTCGGTACCTAAAATCTAACGTTTTCATCACTTTCGGGTTACTTTTCTTCTTTTGTGCTGTTTTTCCGTCCCAGATCGTACGTCATGAGCCGCGAAAAGGTCGACAACCTAATCCATCACATTTCTATTACCAAATCCCATGGCACGTTGGTGAAGACAACTTCACTTCATGTAGAGGCTGGGCCCGCAAACCGAGGGTGTGGGGCTTGTGACTAGGTATCCGTCGTTCCGGTGCCGATAACTTTTGATCCGTAAAGAGTTACGCAGCGCACAGCATACCGTTGGAAAGCTCTCCGAGAGCTCTACAATGCGGGTTGTAAGCCTACTCCATTACTGCTATTTTCGGAGCCCAAAATTGAACGTTTTTATCAATTTTGGACACTTTCCTTCTTTTGTCCTGTTTTTCCATCCCGGATCGTACGTCGTGAGCAGCGAAAAGGACAACAACGTAATCCATCACATTTCTATTACCGAATCCCATGGCACCTTAGGCAAGACAACTTCACTTCATGTGGAGGTTGGGCCCGCAAACCGAGGGCGTAGGGCTTGTGATCAGGAATCTGTCTCTCCGATACCGTAACTTTTGATCCGTAAGGCGTTACACGGCGCACAACATACCGTTGGAAAGCTATCCGAGAGCTCTACGATAGGGGCAGTTAGCCTGCTCGGCTGTGCCTATTTTCAGAGCCCAAAATTGAATGTTTTCATCTATTTTGGGATACTTTTCTTCTTTTGCGCTGTTTTTCTGTCCCAGATCGTACGTCATGAGCCGCGAAAAGGACGACAACCTAATCTATCACATTTCTATTACCGAATGCCACGTCACCTTGGGCAAGAAAACTCAACTTCACATAGAGGCTGGGCCCGCAAACCGAGGGCGTGGGGCTTGTGACCAGGTATCCGTCGCACCGGTGCCCATAACTTTTGATCCGTATGGAGTTAGCGGTGCACAACATACCGTTGGAAAGCTCTCCAAGAGCTTTACGACGTGGGCAGTAAGCCTGCTCAGCTGCGCCTATTTTCAGAGCCCAAAATCGAACGTTTTTATCAGTTTCGTGACATTTTTCTTCTTTTGCGCTGTTTTTCTATCCCGGATCATACGTCGTGAGCCGTGAAAAGGGCGACAACCTAATTGATCACATTTCTATTACCGAATCCCATGGCACCTTGGTCAAGACAACTTCACTTCACGTAGAGGCTGGGCCCGCAAACCGTGGGCGTGGGGCTTGCGACCAGGTATCCGTCGCTCCGGTGCCCATAACTTTTAATTCGTAAGGAGTTACGCAGTGCACATCTTACCGTTGCAAAGCTCTTCGAGAGCTCTACGACGTGGGCAGTAAGCTTGCTCGGCTGTGCCTATTTTCGGAGCCCAAAATCGAACATTTTCATTAGTTTCGGGATACTTTTCTTCTTTTGCGCTGTTTTTCGTCCCGGATCGTACGGCGTGAGCCGCGAAAAGGACTACAACCAAATCCATCTCATTTCTATTACCGAATCCCATGGCACCTTAGGCAAGGCAACTTCACTTCACGTAGAAGCTGGGCCCGTAAAGCGAGGGTGTGGGACCTGTGACCAGGTATCTGTCGCACCGGTGCCCATAACTTTTGATCCGCAAGGAGTTAGCGGTGCACAACATACCATTGGAAAGCTCTTTGAGAGTTCTACGATGTGGGCAGCAAGCCTGCTTTGCTGCACCGGTTTTCGGAGCCCAAAATCTAATATTTTTATCAGTTTCGCGACGCTTTTCTTCTTTTGCGCTGTTTTTCCATCCCAGATCGTATGTCGTGAGCCGCGAAAAGGATGACAACCTAATCCATCACATTTCTATTACTGAATCCCAAGGCACCTTGGTCAAGACAACTTCACTTCACGTAGAGGCTGGGACCGTAAACCGAGGGCGTGGGGCTTGTGACCAGGTATCCGTCGTTCCGGAGCTGATAACTTTTGATTCGTATAGAGTTACGCGGCGCATAACATACCATTGGAAAGTTCTCCGAGAGCTCTACGACATTAGCAACAAGCCTGCTCGGCTTCGCCTATTTTCAGAGCCCAAAATCGAATGTTTTCATCAGTTTTGGGATACATTTCTTCTTTTGCGCTGTTTTTTTCATCCCGGATCGTACGTCGTGTGCCGCAAAAAGAACGACAACCTAATCCATCAAATTTCTATTACCGAATCTTGTGAAACCTTGGGCAAGACAATTTCACTTCACGTATAGGCTGGGCCTGCAAACTGAGGGCGTGGGGCTTGTGTCCAGATATCCGTCGCTCCGGAGCCCTTTACTTTTGATCCGTAAGGAGTTACGCAGCACACAGCATACCGTTGGAAAGCTCTCCGAGAGCTCTACGACGATGGCAACAAGCCTGCTCGGCTACACCTATTTTCAGAGCTCAAAATCAAACTTTTTTATCAGTTTTGGGACACTTTCCTTCTTTTGTGCTGTTTTTCTGTCCCGGATCGTAAATCGTGAGTTGCGAAAAGGACGGCAACCAAATCCATCACATTTATATTAGCGAATCCCATGGCACCTTGGGCAATACAACTTCACTTCATGTGGGGGCTGGGCCCGCAAACCGAGGGCGTAGGGCTTGTGACCCGGAATCTATCGCTCCGGTGCCCGTAACTTTTGATCCGTAAGGAGTTACGCGGCGCACAGCATACCATTGGAAAGCTCTTCGAGAGCTCTATGACGGAGGCAGCTAGTCTGCTCGGTTGTGCCTGTTTTTAGAGCCCAAAATCAAACATATTCATCATTTTCGGGACACTTTTCTTCTTTTGCGCTGTTTTTCCGTCCCGGATCGTGCGTCGTGAGGTGCGAAAAGGATGACCACCTAATCCATCACATTTCTATTATCGAATCCCCCGGCACCTTGGGCAAGACAACTTCACTTCACGTAGAGGCTGGGCCTGCAAACCGAGGGCGTAGGGTATGTGACCAGGTATCCGTCACTCCGGTGCCCATAACTTTTGATCTGTAAGGAGTTAGCGGTGAACAGCATACCGTTGGAAAGCTCTCCGAGAGCTCTACGATGCTGGCAGTAAGCCTGCTCGGTTGCGCCTATTTTTGTAGTCCAAAATCGAACGTTTTCATCAGTTTCGGGACACTTTCTTTCTTTTGTGCTGTTTTTCCGTCCCGGATCGTACGTCGTGAGCCGCGAAAAGGACGACAACCTAATCCATCACATTCCTATTACCAAATCCCACGGCACCTTGGGCAAGACAACTTCACTTCACATAGTGGCTGGGCCCGCAAACTGGGAGTGTGGGGCTTGTGATCACGAATCTATCACTCCGGTGCCCGTAACTTTTGATCCGTAAAGAGTTAGGCAGCGCACAACATACCGTTGGAAAGCTCTCTGAGAGCTCTACAATGTGGGCCGTAAGCCTACCCAGTTAACCCTATTTTCGGAGCCCAAAATCGAACGTTTTCATTTGTTTTGGGTCACTTTCCTTCTTTTGTGCTGTTTTTTCGTCCCGGATCGTACGTCGTGAGCAACGAAAATGACGACAACGTAATCCATCACATTTCTATTACCGAATCCCATGGCACCTTGAGCAAGACAACTTCACTTCATGTGGAGGTTGGGCCCGCAAACCGAGGGCGTGGGACTTGTGATCAGGAATCCGTCTCTCCGGTGCCCGTAAGCTTTGATCCGTAAGGCGTTATGCGGCGCACAGCATACCGTTGGGAAGCTATCCGAGAGCTCGACGACAAGGGTAGCTAGCCTGCTCGGCTGTGCCTATTTTCAGAGCCCAAAATCGAACGTTTTCATCTATTTTGGGATACTTTTCTTCTTTTACGCTGTTTTTCCGTCCCAGATCATACGTCATGAGCCGCGAAAAGGAAGACAACCTAATCTATCACATTTCTATTACCGAATGCCATGGCACCTTGGGCAAGACAACTTCACTTCACATAGAGGCTGGGCCCGCAAACCGAGGGTGTGGGGCTTGTGACCAAGTATCCGTCGCACCGGTGCCCATAACTTTTTATCCGTATGGAGTTAGCAGTGCACAACATACCGTTGGAAAGCTCTCCGAGAGCTCTACGATGTGGGCAGCAAGCCTGCTCGATGGAGTTTATTTTCAGAGCCAAAAATCGAACATTTTAATCAGTTTCGGGATACTTTTCTTCTTTTGCGCTATTTTTTCATCCCGGATCGTACGTCGTGAGCCGTGAAAAGGATGACAACCTAATCATCACATTTCTATTAACAAATCCCATAGCACCTTGGGCAAGACAACTTCTCTTCACATAGAGGCTGGGCCCGTAAACCGAGGGCGTGGGGCTTGTGACCAGGTATCCGTCGCTCCGGTGCCCATAACTTTTGATCCGTAAAGAGTTACGCGGTGCAAAGCATACCGTTGGAAAGCTCTCCGAGTGATCTATAACGCGGGCAGCAATCCTGCTTGGCTGCACCTATTTTTGGAGCCCAAAATTGAACGTTTTCATCAGTTTTGGGACCCTTTCCTTCTTTTGTGCTGTTTTTCTGTCCCGGATCGTACGTCGTGAGCTGCAAAAAGGACGACAACCAAATCTATCACATTTCTATTACCAAATCCCATGGCACCTTAGGCAAGACAACTTCACTTCACGTGGAAGCTGGGCCTGCAAACCGAGGGCGTGGGGCTTGTGACCAAGATTCTGTCGCTCCGGTGCCCATAACTTTTGATCCATAAGGAGTTACGGGCGCACAGCATACCATTGGAAACCTCTCCGAGAGCTCTACGACGGGGGCAGCATGCCTGCTCGGCTGTACCTGTTTTCAGAGCCCAAAATCAAACGTTTTCATTAGTTTCAGGACACTTTTCTTCTTTTGTACTGTTTTTCCGTCCCGGATCGTACGTCGTGAGTCACGAAAAGGACGACAACCTAATTCATCACATTTCTATTACCGAATCCCACAACACCTTGGGCAAGACAACTTCACTTCACGTAGAGGCTGGGCCAACAAACCGAGGGCGTGGGGCTTGTGACCTGGTATCCGTCGCTACGGAGCCCATAACTTTTGATCCGTAAGGAGTTACGGGGTGCACAGCATACTGTTGGAAACCTCTACGAGAGCTCTACGACGTGGGTAGCAAGCCTACTCGATTGCGCCTATTTACAGAGGCCAAAATTGAATGTTTTCATCAGTTTCGGTACACTTTTCTTCTTTTACGCAGTTTTTTCGTCGCGGATCGTACGTCGTGAGCTGCGAAAAGGATGACAACCTAATCCATCACATTTCTATTACCGAATCCCATGACACCTTGGGCAAGACAACTTTACTTCACGTAGAGGCTGGGCCCGCAAACTGAGGGCATGGGGCTTGTGACCAGATATCCGTCGCTCTGGTGCCCATAACTTTTGATCCGTAAGGAGTTACGTGGTGCACAGCATACCGTTGGAAAGCTCTCTGAGTGCTCTACGATGGGTGCAGCAAGCCTACTTTGCTGCGCATGTTTTCAGAGCTCAAAATTGAACATTTTCATCAGTTTCAGGACACTTTCCTTCTTTTGTGCTGTTTTCCGCTCTTGGATCGTACGTCGTAAGCCGTGAAAAGGACGACAACCAAATCTTTCACATTTCTATTATCGAATCCCACGACACCTTGGGCAATACAACTTCAATTCACGTGGGGGTTGGGCCCGCAAACCGAGGGCGTGGGGCTTGTGACCAGAAATCCGTCTCTCTGAAGCCCGTAACTTTTGATCCGTAAGGAGTTACACGACGCACAACATACCGTTGGAAAGCTCTTCGAGAACTCTACGACAAGGGAAGCTAGCCTTCACGGTTGTGCCTGTTTTTAGATCCCAAAATTGAATATTTTCATCCGTTTCAGGACACTTTTCTTGTGAAACCTCAATTTTCGTCTTTACCTCGATTTGCGTGTCTTTGCCTCGATTTGCGTGATTTGACTTGTTTATGTATTATATGAGTTAGGATGTGCTAAATATGTGATTTATATTCCTAATACATGCTATGTGTGCATTCATGAAATTTTCATAAAAAACGGCGTTGAAAATTTTATCATCGATTTTTGTAAATAGTGTTTTGAACACTTGTCCGCTAAAATTTTTACAAGGGTATTTTAAACATCTTAAAACCTAGTCCTCTATTATTAATAGACCCATGTTTGATAAAAATTGATTCTGAAATGGAATAGTAATTTAAATAGATTTTTTCGGGCGAAAAGTAACATTTTTGAGCCAAATAGTGATTTCTTCTAAACCCGATTCTTGCATTGACTTTCGTTGACCTTGTATATATTAATATAAATGTATTTATATGTGGTATTAAAAGATTTTAGCTTAATTGTGCATTCAAAAGACATTTGAAAATAAATATTATGACTTTTCACATTCTTTTGCAGAAAATCGAGTTTTAAGCCGACTCGGGTGAAATTGTTTGAATGTAAAACTTCTTGTCACCTAAAAATAAACTACTTGAGGTTGCATAATTAATTTGAGCAAGAGTAGTCAAGAAAATGAATTAAAAGACAAGAAAACACTAAAAATAATTAGTTTCCACCTTTGACTTTCTTTTATTTGTTTGACCTTTGCTTAATATATCATCAACACACATCAAAAACTCACAAAACACACTCATTTTACACACACATTACCGAAATTCCAAGGGGAGGCAAAAAGAAGGCATTTTCAAGGTTTTTCAAAGCATTTTTCACATAGATTTTGCAATTCAAGTCCAAATTACTTCATTCAAACTTTGATTTCACTTGTTGGGAATCCATTCTACACATTTCTTACATCAAAACACATCAAATGTGAGAGAAAAATTCTAGATCTCAAAAGTCATATTTTATGATTTTGCTTATAATTGCATTTTGAACCATTAGAATGTTAATTTGAAGTTATATGATTGCTCAGTGCATGCTAGGGATCGTTTATGTGTATTACTATGAGATTTGAACCATTGTAGCGAAATTATTTATTTTAGGGTATTTAAAGTTGATAGATTTACCTTTTGATGATTATCTTGAGTTGTTGAGGTTTGAATCGATTGCCGTCGATTTCTAAAAGTTTGTTAATTACGTAGTGACGCCGTTATAATGCCGAATTTTTGATTGCGATGTTTGGGTGAAAATCCAAAAATTTCAGCCTAGGTGCATTGAGGTTTTATGGTTGTTGGGCTTGATTTTGATGTGTCTTGTTGGTTTCCAAGAGGGCTAAAGTAGTTGATTGAATGGGTGAGTGTTTGAAACTGATTTGGAGTTGTTTGGATTAGTAGAATGTAAGATATGATTATTTGAAGTTTAGGTTGTCTTTCTTTAAATTGTTGAATTGAGCCTTAGTTGATTGGGTGGTATTTGAGTGATTGAATTGTGAGTTGTTAATGGTTAGACTAGGGTTAGATTACGTGTTTCATGCATGTTAAGTTGGATGGCCTACTTTGTCATCTAACTTAGTTGTTTGTTGTTTAATTAAATATTGATGTTATATTGATGTTATATTGATGATTATTGATGTTGCATTGATGGAAATGGATGATTATTGATGATTATTGATTGATGATTGATGAACTGGGAGATAGGCAATTCTGCTAGATTGTCCTCCTGTGAATGATGTTTATTATTATTGTTGAGTCTTGGTATGTGTGTGCCACCTCTCGGGCAACATTGGGCTGTCGGGTTGATAACAGCATGACTACCAGAGACTACCCCCAGCTCGCATGACGGAGGTGTCATGGAGGGAGGGGCTAGTGAGGTACCTCGGGTGCGTGAGTAATGGGGAGTTACAAGAAGAATGGTTGAGATCGTGATGGCGTTTGGAGCTACACCAAATTGAGTATCCTTTATTGATTGGCCATTATAGTTATGTGTTTATATTGTATTGATGTTTATTTTTGTGTTTACTTGCTCAAATGATTATTTTCAAGGAGTATAGTAAATACTGTTAGAGATCTATCGGATCATCGCTGAGCTTGTTTTATATAAGCTCACTCTCTATTATTGCATGCATACAGGTGTTACAGAATAGGAATACAGATACGTGCCTCAAGAAGCTGAGAATGTGCTTTATGTGGACAAGTCCTATGTGCCAAAGTCTTGTCATTGATATCTGAGATGTAGTTCTCTTTTGTTATCTTGTATATTAAAACTAGATGTTTTGCATTTACTTATAAGTTTATGATGCATAAGATATTGTAAAGATAGTGAATTAAATGTTGCTAACTTAGTAGTCTTTCTTTTGATCATGTTTAGATTACTAAGTTGGTTTATAATCTATTTTGAAATGTATGTATAGTTTATGTATGAAGTTGGAACGGAGGCTTATAACTATGAATGGATCGTTGAAGAATGATTATTGTATAATATGGATGTGTTGTATATTGTTAACTTAATTGAGGAGTTGATTGTCAGGATTGTATATGGAGTTTGATGTATGATGTTCTAAAGAGGTTGGTTTAGAGCCTCAGTGTCCAAAATACTGTCGTTATACTGCCGAAATTCCGTTGCGTCCTGACTGATTGTAGGAGGGGTCGAGTTGGGGGGTGACATTTCTTCTTTTGCGCTGTTTTTTCGTCCCGGATCGAAAGTCGTGAGCCGCGAAAAGGACGACCACCTAATCCATCACATTTCTATTACCGAATCCTACGACACCTTGGGCAAGACAACTTCACTTCAAGTAAAGGCTAGGCCCGGAAACCGAGGGCGTGGGGCTTGTGACCAGGTATCCGTCGCTCCGGTGCCCATAACTTTTGATCCGTAAGGAGTTAGCGATGCACAGCATACCGTTCGAAGGCTCTCCGATATCTCTACGACGCGAGCAGTAAGCCTGCTCGGTTGTGCCTATTTTCGGAGCCCAAAATCGAATGTTTTCATCAGTTTCGGGACACTTTCCTTCTTTTGTGCTATTTTTGGGTCCCGGATCGTACGTCGTGAGCAGCAGAAAGGACGACAACCTAATCCATCACATTTCTATTACCGAATCCCACGGTATTTTGGGCAAGACAACTTCACTTCATGTAGAGGCTGAGCCCGAAAACCGAGGGCATGGGGCTTGTGATCGGGAATCCGTCGCTCTGGTGCCCATAACTTTTGATCCGTAAAGAGTTACAAGGCGCACAGTATACCCTTGGAAAGCTCTCCGAGAGCTCTACATCGCGGGCAGTAAGCCTGCTTGGTTGTGCCTATTTTCGGAGTCCAAAATCGATCATTTTCATCAGTTTTGGGACATTTTTCTTCTTTTATGATGTTTTTCAGTCCTGGATCGTACG
>NW_026292807.1:0-39048 GCF_023091745.1 Budorcas taxicolor | reverse complement strand
CTGAGACATCTGGGGGGACTCTTGGAATGGTGGCACGACCCTGGAGTTCCTCTCGCCGTTCCTGTTGAGAGGCCCTCCTCTTGAGATGCGACGGGAACGCCGGGAACTCTTTCCAGACGAAGCAGGGAAAGGATCCCTCATCTCGATCTACGAGGCGGAAACGGGGCTCTTCTGGATGTGGGCGTGACCCTCGTGATTCCTCTCGAGTGGAGACGGGTATGTCGGGGAACTTCTTGATTTGCACCAAGGGTGTGAAGGACCCTTTCGAAGTTCCAGAGGGGAGGTGTGATCAGCCTCGAGACGCCTCAGCGGAAATGGGGCTCATCTCGCCTGGAGGGGAGAACCTCCTGGATTTTCTCGAGTTGCGGCAGGTCTTCTCGAGTTACGACGGGGACCTCAGGGACCCGCTCTGGTGGCCTAAGGAAAGGCCAGTCCCCATGCGAGTTGCTAGGGGACCTCTCGGGATTCCTCTCCCGTCCATGCCGGGGCCTCAGTCCTTGTGTGGAGTCGGGGCCGGAACCTGAGGATTTCCTCTCCAGTGTTGCCATGGATCTTGGGGTGCTTCTGAGTCTCCCCAGGGGAGTCAGGCCTCGTCTCGAGTGGGGGCATGCACGTGCGCTTTCCTCCCGTGCTGCAGCAGTAGTGTCACGCTTCCTGTCACGTGGATCAAGGGATCTGTGGCTTTCCCTCGAGGCTGTCCCTCGAGGCTTTCCCACGAGGCTTTCCCACAGGGCTGTGCCACGTGCCACCTTGGTGTGAGTCGATCCTCGGCGTGAAAGACGAGCCGGTGAAGGGAAAAGAGGTTCCTCTGGAATGGACTGAGACATCTGGGGGACTCTTGGAATGGTGGCACGACCCTGGAGTTTCTCTCGCCGTTCCTGTTGAGAGGGCCTCCTCTTGAGATGCGACGGGAACGCCGGGAACTCTTTCCCGACGAAGCAGGGAAAGGATCCCACATCTCGAGCTACGAATCGAAACGGGGCGTCTCTGGATGTGGGCGGGACCCTCGTGATTCCTCTCGAGTGGAGACGGGTATGTCGGGGAACTTCTTGATTTGCACCAAGGGTGTGAAGGACCCTTTCAAAGTTCCAGAGGTGAGGTGTGATCAGCCTCGAGACGCCTCAGCGGAAATGGGCCTCATCTCGCCTGGAGGGAGAACCTCCTGGATTTTCTCGAGTTGCGGCAGGTCTTCTCGAGTTACGACGGGGACCTCAGGGAACCGCTCTGGTGGCCTCAGGAAAGGCCAGTCCCCATGCGAGTTGCTAGGGGACCTCTCGGGATTCCTCTCCCGTCCATGCCGGGGCCTCAGTCCTTGTGTGGAGTCGGGGCCGGAACCTGAGGATTCCTCTCCAGTGTTGCCTTTGGATCTTGGGGTGCTTCTGAGTCTCCCCAGGGGAGTCAGGCCCTCGTCTCGAGTGGGGGCATGCACGTGCGCTTTCCTCCCGAGCTGCAGCAGTAGTGTCACGCTTCCTGTCACGTGGATCAAGGGATCTGTGGCTTTCCCCTCGAGGCTGTCCCTCGAGGCTTTCCCACGAGGCTTTCCCACAGGGCTGTGCCACGTGCCACCTTGGTGTGAGTCGATCCTCGGCGTGAAAGACGAGCCGGTGAAGGGAAAAGAGGTTCCTCTGGAATGGACTGAGACATCTGGGGGGACTCTTGGAATGGTGGCACGACCCTGGAGTTCCTCTCGCCGTTCCTGTTGAGAGGCCCTCCTCTTGAGATGCGACGGGAACGCCGGGAACTCTTTCCAGACGAAGCAGGGAAAGGATCCCTCATCTCGATCTACGAGGCGGAAACGGGGCTCTTCTGGATGTGGGCGTGAGCCTCGTGATTCCTCTCGAGTGGAGACGGGTATGTCGGGGAACTTCTTGATTTGCACCAAGGGTGTGAAGGACCCTTTCGAAGTTCCAGAGGGGAGGTGTGATCAGCCTCGAGACGCCTCAGCGGAAATGGGCCTCATCTCGCCTGGAGGGGGAGAACCTCCTGGATTTTCTCGTGTTGCGGCAGGTCTTCTCGAGTTACGACGGGGACCTCAGGGACCCGCTCTGGTGGCCTAAGGAAAGGCCAATCCACATGCGAGTTGCTAGGGGACCTCTCGGGATTCCTCTCCCGTCCATGCCGGGGCCTCAGTCCTTGTGTGGAGTCGGGGGCCGGAACCTGAGCATTCCTCTCCAGTGTTGCCATGGATCTTGGGGTGCCTCTGAGTCTCCCCAGGGGAGTCAGGCTCGTCTCGAGTGGGGGCATGCACTTTCGCTTCCCTCCCGCGCTGCAGCAGTAGGGTCACGCTTCCTGTCACGTGGATCAAGGGATCTGTGGCGTTCCCTGGAGGCTTTCCCTCGAGGCTTTCCCACGAGGCTTTCCCACAGGGCTGTGCCAAGTGCCACCTTGGTGTGCTTCGATCCTAGGCGTGAAAGACGAGCGGGTGAAGGGAAAAGAGGTTCCTCTGGAATGGACTGAGACAACTGGGGGACTCCTGGAATGGTGGCACGACCCTGGAGTTCCTCTTGCCGTTCCTGTTGAGAGGGCCTCCTCTTGAGATGCGATGGGAATGCCCGGAATTCTTTCCCAACGAAGCAGGGAAAGGATCCGTCACCTCGAGCTACGAGGCGGAAACGGGGCTCCTCTGGATGTGGGCGGGACCCTCGTGTTTCCTCTCGAGCGGAGACGGGTATGTCGGGGAACTTCTTAAGTTGCAGCAAGAGTGTGAAGGACCCTTTCGACGTTCCAGAGGTGAGGTGTTAGAAGCCCCGAGAAGCCTCTGCGGAAATGGGCCTCATCTCCCCTGCAGGGGGGAACCTCCTGGATATTCTCGAGTTGAGGCAGGTTTTCTCGAGTTACGACGGGGACCTCAGGGACCCGCTCTGGTGGCCTCAGGAAGGGCCAGTCCCCATGCGAGTTGCTAGGGGCCATCTCGGGATTCCTCTCCCGTCGATGCCGGGGCCTAAGTCCTTGTGTGGAGTCGGAGCCGGAACCTGAGGATTCCTCTCCAGTCTAGACATGGATTTTGGGGTGCCTCTAAGTCTCCCCAGGGGAGTCAGGCCTCGTCTCGTGTGGGGGCATGCACGTGCGCTTCCCTCCCGAGCTGCAGCAGTAGGGTCACGCTTCCTGTCACATAGATCAAGGGATCTGTGGCATTCCCTCGAGGCTTTCCCTCGAGGCTTTCCCACGAGGCTTTCCCACAGGGCTGTGCCAAGGGCCACCTTGGTGTGAGTCGATCCTCGGCGTGAAAGACGAGCCGGTGAAGGGAAAAGAGGTTCCTCTGGAATGGACTGAGACATCTGGGGGACTCTAGGAATGGTGGCACGACCCTGGAGTTCCTCTCGCCGATCCTGTTGAGAGGGCCTCCTCTTGAGATGCGACGGGAACGCTGGGAACTCTTTCCCGATGAAGCAGGGAAAGGATCCCTCATCTCGAGCTACGAGGCGGAAACGGGGCTCCTCTGGATGTGGGCGGGACCCTCGTGTTTCCTCTCGAGTGGAGACGGGTATGTGGGGGACTTCTTGATTTGCACCAAGGGTGTGAAGGACCCTTTCGAAGTTCCAGAGGTGAGGTGTGATCAGCCTCGAGACGCCTCAGCGGAAATGGGCTCCTCTCGCCTGGAGGGGAGAACCTCCTGGATTTTCTCGAGTTGCGGCAGGTCTTCTCGAGTTACGACGGGGACCTCAGGGACCCGCTCTGGTGGCCTCAGGAAAGGCCAGTCCCCGGGCGAGTTGCTAGGGGCCATCTCGGGATTCCTCTCCTGTCCATTCCGGGGCCTAAGACCTTGTGTGGAGTCGGGGCCGGAACCTGAGGATTCCTCTCCATTGTTGCCATGGATCTTGGGGTGCTTCTGAGTCTCCCCACGGGAGTCAGGCCTCGGCTCGAGAGGGGGCATGCACGTGCGCTTTCCTCCCGAGCTGCAGCAGTAGTGTCACGCTTCCTGTCACGTGGATCAAGGGATCTGTGGTTTCCCTCGAGGCTTTCGCTCGAGGCTTTCCCACGAGGCTTTCCCACAGGGCTGTGCCATGTGCCACCTTGGTGGGAGTCGATCCTCGGCGTGAAAGACGAGCCGGTGAAGGGAAAAGAGGTTCCTCTGGAATGGACTGAGACATCTGGGGGACTCTTGGAATGGTGGCACGACCCTGGAGTTCCTCTCGCCGTTCCTGCTTACAGGGCCTCCTCTTGAGATGCGACGGGAACGCCGGGAATTCTTTCGCAAGGAAGCAGGGAAAGGATCCCTCATCTCGAGCTACGAGGTGGAAACGGGGCTCCTCTGGATGTGGGCGGGACCCTCCTGTTTCCTCTCGAGTGGAGACGGGTATGTCGGGGAATTTCTTGATTTGCACCAAGGGTGTCAAGGACCCTTTCGAAGTGCCAGAGGTGAGGTGTGATCTGCCTCGAGACGCCTCAGTGGAAATGGGCCTCATCTCGCCTGGAGGGGAGAACCTCCTGGATTTTCTCGAGTTGCGGCAGGTCTTCTCGAGTTACGACGGGGACCTCAGGGTCCCGCTCTAGTGGCCTCAGGAAAGGACAGTCCCCATGCGATTTGCTAGGGGGCCTCTCGAGATTCCTCTCCCGTCCATGCCGCGGCCTCATTCATTGTGTGGAGTCGGGGCCGGAACCTGAGGATTCCTCTCCAGGGTTGCCATGGATCTTGGGGTGCTTCTGAGTCTCCCCAGGGGAGTCAGGCCTCGTCTCGAGTGGGGGCATGCACGTGCGCTTTCCTCCCGAGCTGCAGCAGTAGTGTCACGCTTCCTGTCACGTGGCTCAAGTGATCTGTGGTTTCCCTCCAGGCTGTCCCTCGAGGCTTTCACACGAGGCTTTCCCACAGGGCTGTGCCACGTGCCACCTTGGTGGGAGTCGATCCTCGGCGTGAAAGACGAGCCAGTGAAGGGAAAAGAGGTTCCT
This sequence comes from Budorcas taxicolor, assembly GCF_023091745.1. Taxonomy (NCBI): domain Eukaryota; kingdom Metazoa; phylum Chordata; class Mammalia; order Artiodactyla; family Bovidae; genus Budorcas; species Budorcas taxicolor. Next base: position 34,161 of record NW_026292807.1, on the reverse strand, counting down.
CTGGAATGGACTGAGACATCTGGGTGACTCTTGGAATGGTGGCACGACACTGGAGTTCCTCTCGCCGTTCCTGCTTACAGGGCCTCCTCTTGAGATGCGACGGGAACGCCGGGAATTCTTTCGCAAGGAAGCAGGGAAAGGATCCCTCACCTCGAGCTACGAGGCGGAAACGGGGCTCCTCTGGATGTGGGTGGGACCCTCGTGTTTCCTCTCGAGTGGAGAAGGGTATGTCGGGGAACTTCTTGTGTTGCACCAAGGGTGTGAAGGACCCTTTTGACGTTCCAGAGCTGAGGTGTGATTAGCCCCGAGAAGCCTCTGTGGAAATGGGCCTCATCTCGCCTGCAGGGGAGAACGTCCTGGATATTCTCGAGTTGCAGCAGGTCTACACGAGTTACGACGGGGACCTCAGGGACCCTCTCTGGTGGCCTCAAGAAGGGCCAGTCCCCATGCGAGTTGCTAAGGGCCATCTCGGGATTCCTCTCCCGTCGATGCCAGGGCCTAAGACCTTGTGGGGAGTCGGGGCCGGAACCTGAGCATTCCTCTCCAGTGTTGACATGGATCTTGGGGTGCCTCTGAGTCTCCCCAGGGGAGTCAGGCCTCGTCTCGAGTGGGGGCATGCACGTTCGCTTCCCTCCCGCGCTGCAGCAGTAGGGTCACGCTTCCTGTCACGTGGATCAAGGGATCTGTGGCGTTCCCTGGAGGCTTTCCCTCGAGGCTTTCCCACGAGGCTTTCCCACAGGGCTGTGCCAAGTGCCACCTTGGTGTGCTTCGATCCTAGTCGTGAAAGAAGAGCCGGTGAAGGGAAAAGAGGTTCCTCTGGAATGGACTGAGACATCTGGGGGACTCTTGGAATGGTGGCACGACCCTGGAGTTCCTCTTGCCGTTCCTGTTGAGAGGGCGTCCTCTTGAGATGCGATGGGAATGCCCGGAATTCTTTCCCGTCGAAGCAGGGAAAGGATCCGTCACCTCGAGCTACGAGGCGGAAACGGGGCTCCTCTGGATGTGGGCGGGACCCTCGTGTTTCCTCTCGAGTGGAGACGGGTATGTCGGGGAACTTCTTGAGTTGCACCAAGAGTGTGAAGGACCCTTTTGACGTTCCAGAGGTGAGGTGTGAGAAGCCCCGAGAAGCCGCTGCGGAAATGGGCCTCATCTCCCCTGCAGGGGGGAACCTCCTGGATATTCTCGAGTTGAGGCAGGTTTTCTCGAGTTACGACGGGGACCTCAGGGACCCGCTCTGGTGGCCTCAGGAAGGGCCAGTGCCCATGCGAGTTGCTAGGGGCCATCTCGGGATTCCTCTCCCGTCGATGCCGGGGCCTAAGTCCTTGTGTGGAGTCGGAGCCGGAACCTGAGGATTCCTCTCCAGTCTAGACATGGATTTTGGGGTGCCTCTAAGTCTCCCCAGGTGAGTCAGGCCTCGTCTCGTGTGGGGGCATGCACGTGCGCTTCCCTCCCGAGCTGCAGCAGTAGGGTCACGCTTCCTGTCACATAGATCAAGGGATCTGTGGCATTCCCTCGAGGCTTTCCCTCGAGGCTTTCCCACGAGGCTTTCCCACAGGGCTGTGCCAAGGGTCACCTTGGTGTGAGTCGATCCTCGGCGTGAAAGACGAGCCGGTGAAGGGAAAAGAGGTTCCTCTGGAATGGAATGAGACATCTGGGGGACTTTGGAATGGAGGCACGACCCTGGAGTTCCTCTCGCCGTTCCTGTTGAGAGGGCCTCCTCTTGAGATGCGACGGGAACGCCGGGAACTCGTTCCCGACGAAGCAGCGAAAGGATCCCTCATGTCGAGCTACGAGGCGGAAACGGGGCTCCTCTGGATGTGGGCGGGACCCTCGTGTTTCCTCTCGAGTGGAGACGGGTATGTCGGGGAATTTCTTGATTTGCACCAAGGGTGTGAAGGACCCTTTCGAAGTTCCAGAGGTGAGGTGTGATCAGCCTCGAGACGCCTCAGAGGAAATGGGCTCCTCTCGCCTGGAGGGGAGAACCTCCTGGATTTTCTCGAGTTGCGGCAGGTCTTCTCGAGTTACGACGGGGACCTCAGGGACCCGCTCTGGTGGCCTCAGGAAAGGCCAGTCCCCGTGCGAGTTGCTAGGGTCCATCTCGGGATTCCTCTCCCGTCGATGCCGGGGCCTAAGTCCTTGTGTGGAGTCGGAGCTGGAACCTGTGGATTCCTCTCCAGTCTAGACATGGATTTTGGGGTGCCTCTAAGTCTCCCCAGGGGAGTCAGGCCTCGTCTCGTGTGGGGGCATGCACGTGCGCTTCCCTCCCGAGCTGCAGCAGTAGTGTCACGCTTCCTGTCACGTGGGTCAAGGGATCTGTGGTTTCCCTCGAGGCTTTTGCTCGAGGCTTTCCCACGAGGCTTTCCCACAGGGCTCTGCCACGTTCCACCTTGGTGGGAGTCGGTCCTCGGCGTGGAAGACGAGCCGGTGAAGGGAAAAGAGGTTCCTCTGGAATGGACTGAGACATCTGGGGGACTCTTGGAATGGTGGAACGACCCTGGAGTTCCTCTCTTCGTTCCTGTTGAGAGGGCCTCCTCTTGAGATGCGACGGGAACGCCAGGAACTCTTTCCCGACGAAGCAGGGAAAGGATCCCTCATCTCGAGCTACGAGGCGGAAGCGGGGCTCCTCTGGATGTGGGCGGGACCCTCGTGTTTCCTCTCGAGTGGAGACGGGTATGTCGGGGAACTTCTTGATTTGCACCAAGGGTGTGAAGGACCCTTTCGAAGTTCCAGAGGTGAGGTGTGATCAGCCTCGAGACCCCTCAGCGGAAATGGGCGTCATCTCGCCTTTACGGGAGAACCTCCTGGATTTTCTCGAGTTGCAGCAGGTCTTCTCGAGTTACGACGGGGACCTCAGGGACCCGCTCTGGTGGCCTCAGGAAAGGCCAGTCCCCGTGCGAGTTGCTAGGGGCCATCTCGGGATTCCTCTCCCGTTGATGCCAGGGCCTAAAACCTTGTGGGGAGTCGGGGCCGGAACCTGAGCATTCCTCTCCAGTGTTGACATGGATCTTGGGGTGCCTCTGAGTCTCCCCAGGGGAGTCAGGCCTCGTCTCGAGTGGGGGCATGCACGTTCGCTTCCCTCCCGCGCTGCAGCAGTAGGGTCACGCTTCCTGTCACGTGGATCAAGGGATCTGTGGCGTTCCCTGGAGGCTTTCCCTCGAGGCTTTCCCACGAGGCTTTCCCACAGGGCTGTGCCAAGTGCCACCTTGGTGTGCTTCGATCCTAGGCGTGAAAGACGAGCGGGTGAAGGGAAAAGAGGTTCCTCTGGAATGGACTGAGACAACTGGGGGACTCTTGGAATGGTGGCACGACCCTGGATTTCCTCTTGCCGTTCCTGTTGAGAGGGCCTCCTCTTGAGATGCGATGGGAATGCCCGGAATTCTTTCCCGACGAAGCAGGGAAAGGATCCGTCACCTCGAGCTACGAGGCGGAAACGGGGCTCCTCTGGATGTGGGCGGGACCCTCGTGTTTCCTCTCGAGCGGAGACGGGTATGTCGGGGAACTTCTTAAGTTGCACTAAGAGTGTGAAGGACCCTTTCGACGTTCCAGAGGTGAGGTGTTAGAAGCCCCGAGAAGCCTCTGCGGAAATGGGCCTCATCTCCCCTGCAGGGGGGAACCTCCTGGATATTCTCGAGTTGAGGCAGGTTTTCTCGAGTTACGACGGGGACCTCAGGGACCCGCTCTGGTGGCCTCAGGAAGGGCCAGTCCCCATGCGAGTTGCTAGGGGCCATCTCGGGATTCCTCTCCCGTCGATGCCGGGGCCTAAGTCCTTGTGTGGAGTCGGAGCCGGAACCTGAGGATTCCTCTCCAGTCTAGACATGGATTTTGGGGTGCCTCTAAGTCTCCCCAGGGGAGTCAGGCCTCGTCTCGTGTGGGGGCATGCACGTGCGCTTCCCTCCCGAGCTGCAGCAGTAGGGTCACGCTTCCTGTCACATAGATCAAGGGATCTGTGGCATTCCCTCGAGGCTTTCCCTCGAGGCTTTCCCACGAGGCTTTCCCACAGGGCTGTGCCAAGGGCCACCTTGGTGTGAGTCGATCCTCGGCGTGAAAGACGAGCCGGTGAAGGGAAAAGAGGTTCCTCTGGAATGGACTGAGACATCTGGGGGACTCTAGGAATGGTGGCACGACCCTGGAGTTCCTCTCGCCGATCCTGTTGAGAGGGCCTCCTCTTGAGATGCGACGGGAACGCTGGGAACTCTTTCCCGATGAAGCAGGGAAAGGATCCCTCATCTCGAGCTACGAGGCGGAAACGGGGCTCCTCTGGATGTGGGCGGGACCCTCGTGTTTCCTCTCGAGTGGAGACGGGTATGTGGGGGACTTCTTGATTTGCACCAAGGGTGTGAAGGACCCTTTCGAAGTTCCAGAGGTGAGGTGTGATCAGCCTCGAGACGCCTCAGCGGAAATGGGCTCCTCTCGCGTGGAGGGGAGAACCTCCTGGATTTTCTCGAGTTGCGGCAGGTCTTCTCGAGTTACGACGGGGACCTCAGGGACCCGCTCTGGTGGCCTCAGGAAAGGCCAGTCCCCGTGCGAGTTGCTAGGGGCCATCTCGGGATTCCTCTCCTGTCCATTCCGGGGCCTAAGACCTTGTGTGGAGTCGGGGCCGGAACCTGAGGATTCCTCTCCATTGTTGCCATGGATCTTGGGGTGCTTCTGAGTTTCCCCAGGGGAGTCAGGCCTCGGCTCGAGAGGGGGCATGCACGTGCGCTTTCCTCCCGAGCTGCAGCAGTAGTGTCACGCTTCCTGTCACGTGGATCAAGGGATCTGTGGTTTCCCTCGAGGCTTTCGCTCGAGGCTTTCCCACGAGGCTTTCCCACAGGGCTGTGCCATGTGCCACCTTGGTGGGAGTCGATCCTCGGCGTGAAAGACGAGCCGGTGAAGGGAAAAGAGGTTCCTCTGGAATGGACTGAGACATCTGGGGGACTCTTGGAATGGTGGCACGACACTGGAGTTCCTCTCGCCGTTCCTGCTTACAGGGCCTCCTCTTGAGATGCGACGGGAACGCCGGGAATTCTTTCGCAAGGAAGCAGGGAAAGGATCCCTCACCTCGAGCTACGAGGCGGAAACGGGGCTCCTCTGGATGTGGGTGGGACCCTCGTGTTTCCTCTCGAGTGGAGAAGGGTATGTCGGGGAACTTCTTGTGTTGCACCAAGGGTGTGAAGGACCCTTTTGACGTTCCAGAGGTGAGGTGTGATTAGCCCCGAGAAGCCTCTGTGGAAATGGGCCTCATCTCGCCTGCAGGGGAGAACGTCCTGGATATTCTCGAGTTGCAGCAGGTCTACACGAGTTACGACGGGGACCTCAGGGACCCGCTCTGGTGGCCTCAAGAAGGGCCAGTCCCCATGCGAGTTCTAAGGGCCATCTCGGGATTCCTCTCCCGTCGATGCCAGGGCCTAAGACCTTGTGGGGAGTCGGGGCCGGAACCTGAGCATTCCTCTCCAGTGTTGACATGGATCTTGGGGTGCCTCTGAGTCTCCCCAGGGGAGTCAGGCCTCGTCTCGAGTGGGGGCATGCACGTTCGCTTCCCTCCCGCGCTGCAGCAGTAGGGTCACGCTTCCTGTCACGTGGATCAAGGGATCTGTGGCGTTCCCTGGAGGCTTTCCCTCGAGGCTTTCCCACGAGGCTTTCCCACAGGGCTGTGCCAAGTGCCACCTTGGTGTGCTTCGATCCTAGTCGTGAAAGAAGAGCCGGTGAAGGGAAAAGAGGTTCCTCTGGAATGGACTGAGACATCTGGGGGACTCTTGGAATGGTGGCACGACCCTGGAGTTCCTCTTGCCGTTCCTGTTGAGAGGGCGTCCTCTTGAGATGCGATGGGAATGCCCGGAATTCTTTCCCGTCGAAGCAGGGAAAGGATCCGTCACCTCGAGCTACGAGGCGGAAACGGGGCTCCTCTGGATGTGGGCGGGACCCTCGTGTTTCCTCTCGAGTGGAGACGGGTATGTCGGGGAACTTCTTGAGTTGCACCAAGAGTGTGAAGGACCCTTTCGACGTTCCAGAGGTGAGGTGTGAGAAGCCCCGAGAAGCCGCTGCGGAAATGGGCCTCATCTCCCCTGCAGGGGGGAACCTCCTGGATATTCTCGAGTTGAGGCAGGTTTTCTCGAGTTACGACGGGGACCTCAGGGACCCGCTCTGGTGGCCTCAGGAAGGGCCAGTGCCCATGCGAGTTGCTAGGGGCCATCTCGGGATTCCTCTCCCGTCGATGCCGGGGCCTAAGTCCTTGTGTGGAGTCGGAGCCGGAACCTGAGGATTCCTCTCCAGTCTAGACATGGATTTTGGGGTGCCTCTAAGTCTCCCCAGGTGAGTCAGGCCTCGTCTCGTGTGGGGGCATGCACGTGCGCTTCCCTCCCGAGCTGCAGCAGTAGGGTCACGCTTCCTGTCACATAGATCAAGGGATCTGTGGCATTCCCTCGAGGCTTTCCCTCGAGGCTTTCCCACGAGGCTTTCCCACAGGGCTGTGCCAAGGGTCACCTTGGTGTGAGTCGATCCTCGGCGTGAAAGACGAGCCGGTGAAGGGAAAAGAGGTTCCTCTGGAATGGAATGAGACATCTGGGGGACTTTGGAATGGAGGCACGACCCTGGAGTTCCTCTCGCCGTTCCTGTTGAGAGGGCCTCCTCTTGAGATGCGACGGGAACGCCGGGAACTCGTTCCCGACGAAGCAGCGAAAGGATCCCTCATGTCGAGCTACGAGGCGGAAACGGGGCTCCTCTGGATGTGGGCGGGACCCTCGTGTTTCCTCTCGAGTGGAGACGGGTATGTCGGGGAACTTCTTGATTTGCACCAAGGGTGTGAAGGACCCTTTCGAAGTTCCAGAGGTGAGGTGTGATCAGCCTCGAGACGCCTCAGAGGAAATGGGCTCCTCTCGCCTGGAGGGGAGAACCTCCTGGATTTTCTCGAGTTGCGGCAGGTCTTCTCGAGTTACGACGGGGACCTCAGGGACCCGCTCTGGTGGCCTCAGGAAAGGCCAGTCCCCGTGCGAGTTGCTAGGGTCCATCTCGGGATTCCTCTCCCGTCGATGCCGGGGCCTAAGTCCTTGTGTGGAGTCGGAGCTGGAACCTGTGGATTCCTCTCCAGTCTAGACATGGATTTTGGGGTGCCTCTAAGTCTCCCCAGGGGAGTCAGGCCTCGTCTCGTGTGGGGGCATGCACGTGCGCTTCCCTCCCGAGCTGCAGCAGTAGTGTCACGCTTCCTGTCACGTGGGTCAAGGGATCTGTGGTTTCCCTCGAGGCTTTTGCTCGAGGCTTTCCCACGAGGCTTTCCCACAGGGCTCTGCCACGTTCCACCTTGGTGGGAGTCGGTCCTCGGCGTGGAAGACGAGCCGGTGAAGGGAAAAGAGGTTCCTCTGGAATGGACTGAGACATCTGGGGGACTCTTGGAATGGTGGAACGACCCTGGAGTTCCTCTCTTCGTTCCTGTTGAGAGGGCCTCCTCTTGAGATGCGACGGGAACGCCAGGAACTCTTTCCCGACGAAGCAGGGAAAGGATCCCTCATCTCGAGCTACGAGGCGGAAGCGGGGCTCCTCTGGATGTGGGCGGGACCCTCGTGTTTCCTCTCGAGTGGAGACGGGTATGTCGGGGAACTTCTTGATTTGCACCAAGGGTGTGAAGGACCCTTTCGAAGTTCCAGAGGTGAGGTGTGATCAGCCTCGAGACCCCTCAGCGGAAATGGGCGTCATCTCGCCTTTACGGGAGAACCTCCTGGATTTTCTCGAGTTGCAGCAGGTCTTCTCGAGTTACGACGGGGACCTCAGGGACCCGCTCTGGTGGCCTCAGGAAAGGCCAGTCCCCGTGTGAGTTGCTAGGGGCCATCTCGGGATTCCTCTCCCGTCGATGCCAGGGCCTAAGACCTTGTGGGGAGTCGGGGCCGGAACCTGAGCATTCCTCTCCAGTGTTGACATGGATCTTGGGGTGCCTCTGAGTCTCCCCAGGGGAGTCAGGCCTCGTCTCGAGTGGGGGCATGCACGTTCGCTTCCCTCCCGCGCTGCAGCAGTAGGGTCACGCTTCCTGTCACGTGGATCAAGGGATCTGTGGCGTTCCCTGGAGGCTTTCCCTCGAGGCTTTCCCACGAGGCTTTCCCACAGGGCTGTGCCAAGTGCCACCTTGGTGTGCTTTGATCCTAGGCGTGAAAGACGAGCGGGTGAAGGGAAAAGAGGTTCCTCTGGAATGGACTGAGACAACTGGGGGACTCTTGGAATGGTGGCACGACCCTGGAGTTCCTCTTGCCGTTCCTGTTGAGAGGGCCTCCTCTTGAGATGCGATGGGAATGCCCGGAATTCTTTCCCGACGAAGCAGGGAAAGGATCCGTCACCTCGAGCTACGAGGCGGAAACGGGGCTCCTCTGGATGTGGGCGGGACCCTCGTGTTTCCTCTCGAGCGGAGACGGGTATGTCGGGGAACTTCTTAAGTTGCACCAAGAGTGTGAAGGACCCTTTCGACGTTCCAGAGGTGAGGTGTTAGAAGCCCCGAGAAGCCTCTGCGGAAATGGGCCTCATCTCCCCTGCAGGGGGGAACCTCCTGGATATTCTCGAGTTGAGGCAGGTTTTCTCGAGTTACGACGGGGACCTCAGGGACCCGCTCTGGTGGCCTCAGGAAGGGCCAGTCCCCATGCGAGTTGCTAGGGGCCATCTCGGGATTCCTCTCCCGTCGATGCCGGGGCCTAAGTCCTTGTGTGGAGTCGGAGCCGGAACCTGAGGATTCCTCTCCAGTCTAGACATGGATTTTGGGGTGCCTCTAAGTCTCCCCAGGGGAGTCAGGCCTCGTCTCGTGTGGGGGCATGCACGTGCGCTTCCCTCCCGAGCTGCAGCAGTAGGGTCACGCTTCCTGTCACATAGATCAAGGGATCTGTGGCATTCCCTCGAGGCTTTCCCTCGAGGCTTTCCCACGAGGCTTTCCCACAGGGCTGTGCCAAGGGCCACCTTGGTGTGAGTCGATCCTCGGCGTGAAAGACGAGCCGGTGAAGGGAAAAGAGGTTCCTCTGGAATGGACTGAGACATCTGGGGGACTCTAGGAATGGTGGCACGACCCTGGAGTTCCTCTCGCCGATCCTGTTGAGAGGGCCTCCTCTTGAGATGCGACGGGAACGCTGGGAACTCTTTCCCGATGAAGCAGGGAAAGGATCCCTCATCTCGAGCTACGAGGTGGAAACGGGGCTCCTCTGGATGTGGGCGGGACCCTCCTGTTTCCTCTCGAGTGGAGACGGGTATGTCGGGGAATTTCTTGATTTGCACCAAGGGTGTGAAGGACCCTTTCGAAGTGCCAGAGGTGAGGTGTGATCAGCCTCGAGACGCCTCAGAGGAAATGGGCTCCTCTCGCCTGGAGGGGAGAACCTCCTGGATTTTCTCGAGTTGCGGCAGGTCTTCTCGAGTTACGACGGGGACCTCAGGGACCCGCTCTGGTGGCCTCAGGAAAGGCCAGTCCCCGTGCGAGTTGCTAGGGTCCATCTCGGGATTCCTCTCCCGTCGATGCCGGGGCCTAAGTCCTTGTGTGGAGTCGGAGCTGGAACCTGTGGATTCCTCTCCAGTCTAGACATGGATTTTGGGGTGCCTCTAAGTCTCCCCAGGGGAGTCAGGCCTCGTCTCGTGTGGGGGCATGCACGTGCGCTTCCCTCCCGAGCTGCAGCAGTAGTGTCACGCTTCCTGTCACGTGGGTCAAGGGATCTGTGGTTTCCCTCGAGGCTTTTGCTCGAGGCTTTCCCACGAGGCTTTCCCACAGGGCTCTGCCACGTTCCACCTTGGTGGGAGTCGGTCCTCGGCGTGGAAGACGAGCCGGTGAAGGGAAAAGAGGTTCCTCTGGAATGGACTGAGACATCTGGGGGACTCTTGGAATGGTGGAACGACCCTGGAGTTCCTCTCTTCGTTCCTGTTGAGAGGGCCTCCTCTTGAGATGCGACGGGAACGCCAGGAACTCTTTCCCGACGAAGCAGGGAAAGGATCCCTCATCTCGAGCTACGAGGCGGAAGCGGGGCTCCTCTGGATGTGGGCGGGACCCTCGTGTTTCCTCTCGAGTGGAGACGGGTATGTCGGGGAACTTCTTGATTTGCACCAAGGGTGTGAAGGACCCTTTCGAAGTTCCAGAGGTGAGGTGTGATCAGCCTCGAGACCCCTCAGCGGAAATGGGCGTCATCTCGCCTTTACGGGAGAACCTCCTGGATTTTCTCGAGTTGCAGCAGGTCTTCTCGAGTTACGACGGGGACCTCAGGGACCCGCTCTGGTGGCCTCAGGAAAGGCCAGTCCCCGTGCGAGTTGCTAGGGGCCATCTCGGGATTCCTCTCCCGTCCATGCCGGGGCCTAAGACCTTGTGTGGAGTCGGGGCCGGAACCTGAGGATTCCTCTCCAGTCTAGACATGGATTTTGGGGTGCCTCTAAGTCTCCCCAGGGGAGTCAGGCCTCGTCTCGTGTGGGGGCATGCACGTGCGCTTCCCTCCCGAGCTGCAGCAGTAGTGTCACGCTTCCTGTCACGTGGATCAAGGGATCTGTGGTTTCCCTCCAGGCTTTCGCTCGAGGCTTTCCCACGAGGCTTTCCCAAAGGGCTTTGCCACGGGCCACCTTGGTGGGAGTCGATCCTCGGCGTGAAAAACGAGCCGGTGAAGGGAAAATAGGTTCCTCTGGAATGGACTGAGACATCAGGGGGACTCTTGGAATGGTGGCACGACCCTGGAGTTCCTCTCGTCGATCCTCTTGAGAGGGCCTCCTCTTGAGATGCGACGGGAACGCCGGGAACTCTTTCCCGACGAAGCAGGGTAAGGATCCCTCATCTCGAGCTACGAGGAGGAAACGGGGCTCCTCTGCATGTGGGCGGGACCCTCGTGTTTCCTCTCGAGGGGAGACGGGTATGTCGGGGAACTTCTTGATTTGCACCAAGGGTGTGAAGGACCCTTTCGAAGTTCCAGAGGTGAGGTGTGATCAGCCTCGAGACGCATCAGCGGAAATGGGCCTCATCTCGCCTGGAGGGGAGAACCTCCTGGATTTTCTCGAGTTGCGGCAGGTCTTCTCGAGTTACGACGGGGACCTCAGGGACCCGCTCTGGTGGCCTCAGGAAAGGCCAGTCCCCGGGCCAGTTGCTAGGGTCCATATCGGGATTCCTCTCCCGTCCATGCCGCGGCCCCATACCTTTTGTGGAGTCGCGGCCGGAACCTGAGGATTCCTCTCCAGGGTTGCCATGGATCTTGGGGTGCTCCTGAGTCTCCCCAGGGGAGTCAGGCCTCGTCTCGAGTGGGGGCATGCACGTGCGCTTTCCTCCCGAGCTGCAGCAGTAGTGTCACGCTTCCTGTCACGTGGCTCAAGGGATCTGTGGTTTCCCTCCAGGCTGTCCCTCGAGGCTTTCCCACGAGGCTTTCCCACAGGGCTGTGCCACGTGCCACCTTGGTGGGAGTCGATCCTCGGCGTGAAAGACGAGCCGGTGAAGGGAAAAGAGGTTCCTCTGGAATGGACTGAGACATCTGGGGGACTCTTGGAATGGAGGCACGACCCTGGAGTTCCTCTCGCCGTTCGTGTTGACAGGGCCTCCTCTTGAGATGCGACGGGAACGCCGGGAACTCGTTCCCGACGAAGCAGGGAAAGGATCCCTCATGTCGAGCTACGAGGCGGAAACGGGGCTCCTCTGGATGTGGGCGGGACCCTCGTGTTTCCTCTCGAGTGGAGACGGGTATGTCGGGGAACTTCTTGATTTGCACCAAGGGTGTGAAGGACCCTTTCGAAGTTCCAGAGGTGAGGTGTGATCAGCCTCGAGACGCCTCAGCGGAAATGGGCTCCTCTCGCCTGGAGGGGAGAACCTCCTGGATTTTCTCGAGTTGCAGCAGGTCTTCTCGAGTTACAACCGGGACCTCAGGGAATCCCACACTGGTGGCCTCAGGAAAGGCCTGTCCCCGTGCGAGTTGCTAAGGGCCATCTCGGGATTCCTCTCCCGTCCATGCCGGGGCGTAAGACCTTGTGTGGAGTCAGGGCCGGAACCTGAGTATTGCTCTCCAGTGTTGCCGTGTTTCTTGGGGTGCTTCTGAGTCTCCCCAGGGGAGTCAGGCCTCGTCTCGAGTGGGGGCATGCACGTGCGCTTTCCTCCCACGCTGCAGCAGTAGTGTCACGCTTCCTGTCACGTGGATCAAGGGATCTGTTGTTTCCCTCGAGGCTTTCGCTCGAGGCTTTCCCACGATGCTTTCCCACAGGGCTGTGCCATGTGCCACCTTGGTGGGAGTCGATCCTCGCCGAGGAAGACGAGCCGGTGAAGGGAAAAGAGGTTCCTCTGGAATGGACTGAGACATCTGGGGGACTATTGGAATGGTGGCACGACCCTGGAGTTCCTCTCGTCGATCCTGTTGAGAGGGCCTCCTCTTGAGATGCGACGGAAACGCCGGGAACTCTTTCCCGATGAAGCAGGGAAAGGATCCCTCATCTCGAACTGCGAGGCGGAAACGGGGCTCCTCTGGATGTGGGCGGGACCCTCCTCTTTCCTCTCGAGTGGAGACGGGTATGTCGGGGAACTTCTTGATTTGCACCAAGGGTGTGAAGGACCCTTTCGACGTTCAAGAGGTGAGGTGTGATCAGCCTCGAGACGCCTCAGTGGAAATGGGCCTCATCTCGCCTGGAGGGGAGAACCTCCTGGATTTTCTCGAGTTGCGGCAGGTCTTCTCGAGTTACGACGGGGACCTCAGGGACCCGCTCTGGTGGCCTCAGGAAAGGCCAGTCCCCATGCGATTTGCTAGGGGGCCTCTCGAGATTCCTCTCCCGTCCATGCCACGGCCTCATTCCTTGTGGGGAGTCGGGGCCGGAACCTGAGGATTCCTCTCCAGTGTTGCCATGGATCTTGGGGTGCTTCTGAGTCTCCCCAGGGGAGTCAGGCCTCGTCTCGAGTGGGGGCATGCACGTGTGCTTTCCTCCCGTCTGCAGCAGTAGTGTCACGCTTCCTGTCACGTGGATCAAGGGATCTGTGGTTTCCCTCGAGGCTTTCGCTCGAGGCTTGCCCACGAGGCTTTCCCACAGGGCTGTGCCATGTGCCACCTTGGTGTGAGTCGGTCCTCGGCATGAAAGACGAGCCGGTGAAGGGAAAAGAGGTTCCTCTGGAATGGAATGAGACATCTGGGGGACTCTTGGAATGGAGGCACGACCCTGGAGTTCCTCTCGCCGTTCCTGTTGAGAGGGCCTCCTCTTGAGATGCGACGGGAACGCCGGGAACTCGTTCCCGACGAAGCAGGGAAAGGATCCCTCATCTCGAGCTACGAGGCGGAAACGGGGCTCCTCTGGATGTGGGCTGGACCCTCGTGTTTCCTCTCGAGTGGAGACGGGTATGTCGGGGAACTTCTTGATTTGCACCAAGGGTGTGAAGGACCCTTTCGAAGTTCCAGAGGTGAGGTGTGATCAGCCTCGAGACGCCTCAGCGGAAATGGGCCTCCTCTCGCCTGGAGGGCAGAACCTCCTGGATTTTCTCGAGTTGCGGCAGGTCTTCTCTAGTTACGACGGGGACCTCAGGGACCCGCTCTGGTGGCCTCAGGAAAGGCCAGTCCCCGTGCGAGTTGCTAGGGGCCATCTCGGGATTCCTCTCCCGTCCATGCCGGGGCCTAAGTCCTTGTGTGGAGTCGGAGCCGGAACCTGAGGATTCCTCTCCAGTCTAGACATGGATTTTGGGGTGCCTCTAAGTCTCCCCAGGGGAGTCAGGCCTTGTCTCGTGTGGGGGCATGCACGTCCGCTTCCCTCCCGAGCTGCAGCAGTAGTGTCACGCTTCCTGTCACGTGGGTCAAGGGATCTGTGGTTTCCCTCGAGGCTTTCGCTTGAGGCTTTCCCACGAGGCTTTCCCACAGGGCTGTGCCACGTGCCACCATGGTGGGAGTCGATCCTCGGCGTGGAAGACGAGCCGGTGAAGGGAAAAGAGGTTCCTCTGGAATGGACTGAGACATCTGGGGGACTCTTGGAATGGTGGCACGACCCTGGAGTTCCTCTCGCCGTTCCTGTTGAGAGGGCCTCCTCTTGAGATGCGACGGGAACGCCAGGAATTCTTTCCCGACGAAGAGGGAAAGGATCCCTCATCTCGAGCTACGAGGCGGAAGCGGGGCTCCTCTGGATGTGGGCGGGACCCTCGTGTTTCCTCTCGAGTGGAGACGGGTATGTCGGGGAACTTCTTGATTTGCACCAAGGGTGTGAAGGACCCTTTCGAAGTTCCAGAGGTGAGGTGTGATCAGCCTCGAGACCCCTCAGCGGAAATGGGCGTCATCTCGCCTTTACGGGAGAACCTCCTGGATTTTCTCGAGTTGCGGCAGGTCTTCTCGAGTTACGACGGGGACCTCAGGGACCCGCTCTGGTGGCCTCAGGAAAGGCCAGTCTCCGTGCGAGTTGCTAGGGGCCATCTCGGGATTCCTCTCCCGTCCATGCCGGGGCCTAAGACCTAGTGTGGAGTCGGGGCCGGAACCTGAGGATTCCTCTCCAGTGTTGTCATGGATCTTGGGGTGCTTCTGAGTCTCCCCAGGGGAGTCAGGCCTCGTCTCGAGTGGGAGCATGCACGTGCGCTTTCCTCCCGAGCTGCAGCAGTAGTGTCACGCTTCCTGTCACGTGGATCAAGGTATCTGTGGTTTCCCTCCAGGCTGTCCCTCGAGGCTTTCCCACGAGGCTTTCCCACAGGGCTGTGCCACGTGCCACCTTGGTGGGAGTCGATCCTCGGGGTGAAAGACGAGCCGGTGAAGAGAAAAGAGGTTCCTCTGGAATGGACTGAGACATCTGGGGGACTCTTGGAATGGTGGCACGACCCTGGAGTTCCTCTCGCCGTTCCTGTTGAGAGGGCCTCCTCTTGAGATGCGACGGGAACGCCGGGAACTCTTTCCCGATGAAGCAGGGTAAGGATCCCTCATCTCGAGCTACGAGGAGGAAACGGGGCTCCTCTGGATGTGGGCGGGACCCTCGTGTTTCCTGTCGAGTGGAGACGGGTATGTCGGGGAACTTCTTGATTTGCACCAAGGGTGTGAAGGACCCTTTCGAAGTTCCAGAGGTGAGGTGTGATCAGCCTCGAGACGCCTCAGCGGAAATGGGCCTCATCTCGCCTGGAGGGGGTAACCTCCTGGATTTTCTCGAGTTGCGGCAGGTCTTCTCGAGTTACGACGGGGACCTCAGGGACCCGCTCTGGTGGCCTCAGGAAAGGCCAGTCCCCATGTGAGTTGCTAGGGGCCATCTCGGGATTCCTCTCCCGTCCATGCCTGGGCCTCAGTCCTTGTGTGGAGTCGGGGCCGGAACTTGAGGATTCCTCTCCAGTGTTGCCATGGATCTTGGGGTGCTTCTGAGTCTCCCCAGGGGAGTCAGGCCTCGTCCCGAGTGGGGGCATGCACGTGTGCTTTCCTACCGAGCTGCAGCAGTAGTGTCACGCTTCCTGTCACGTGGATCAAGGGATCTGTGTTTTCCCTCGAGGCTTTCCCTTGAGGCTTTCCCACGAGGCTTTCCCACAGGGCTGTGCCACGTGCCACCTTGGTGGGAGTCGATCCTCGGCATGAAAGACGAGCCGGTGAAGGGAAAAGAGGTTCCTCTGGAATGGACTGAGACATCTGGGGGACTCTTGGAATGGTGGCACGACCCTGGAGTTCCTCTCGCCGTTCCTGTTGAGAGGGCCTCCTCTTGAGATGCGACGGGAACGCCGGGAACTCTTTCCCGACGAAGCAGGGAAAGGATCCCTCATCTCGAGCTTCGAGGCGGAAACGGGGCTCCTCTGGATGTGGGCGGGACCCTCGTGTTTCCTCTCGAGTGGAGACGGGTATGTCGGGGAACTTCTTGATTTGCACCAAGGGTGTGAAGGACGCTTTTTAAGTTCCAGAGGTGAGGTGTGATCAGCCTCGAGACGCCTCAGCGGAAATGGGCCTCATCTCGCCTGGAGGGGAGAACGTCCTGGATTTTCTCGAGTTGCGGCAGGTCTCCTCGAGTTACGACGGGGACCTCAGGGACCCGCTCTGGTAGCCTCAGGAAAGGCCACTCCCCTTGCGAGTTGCTAGGGGCCATCTCGGGATTCCTCTCCTGTCCATTCCGGGAGCTAAGACCTTGTGTGGAGTTGGGGCCGGAACGTGAGGATACCTCTCCAGTGTTGCCATGGATCTTGGGGTGCTTTTGAGTCTCCCCAGGGGAGTCATGCCTCGTCTCGAGTGGGGGCATGCACGTGTGCTTTCCTGCCGAGCTGCAGCAGTAGTGTCACGCTTCCTGTCACGTGGATCAAGGGATCTGTGGTTTCCCTCGAGGCTTTTGCTCGAGGCTTTCCCACGAGGCTTTCCCACAGGGCTGTGCCATGTGCCACCTTGGTGGGAGTCGATCACCGGCGTGGAAGACGAGCCGGTGAAGGGAAAAGAGTTTCCTCTGGAATGGACTGAGACATCTGGGGGACTCTTGGAATGGTGGCACGACCCTGCAGTTCCTCTCGTCGATCCTCTTGAGAGGGCCTCCTCTTGAGATGCGACGGGAACGCCGGGAACTCTCCCGATGAAGCAGGGAAAGGATCCCTCATCTCGAGATACGAGGCGGAAACGGGGCTCCTCTGGATGTGGGCGGGACCCTCGTGTTTCCTGTCGAGTGGAGTCGGGTATGTCGGGGAACTTCTTGATTTGCACCAAGGGTGTGAAGGACCCTTTCGAAGTTCCAGAGGTGAGGTGTGATGAGCCTCGAGACGCCTCAGCGGAAATGGACTCCTCTCGCCTGGAGGGGAGAACCTCCTGGATTTTCTCGAGTTGCGGCAGGTCTTCTCTAGTTACGACGGGGACCTCAGGGACCCGCTCTGGTGGCCTCAGGAAAGGCCAGTCCCTGTGAGAGTTGCTAGGGGCCATCTCGGGATTCCTCTCCCGTCGATGCCGGGGCCTAAGTCCTTGTGTGGAGTCGGAGCCGGAACCTGAGGATTCCTCTCCAGTCTAGACATGGATTTTGGGGTGCCTCTAAGTCTCCCCAGGGGAGTCAGGCCTCATCTCGTGTGGGGGCATGCACGTGCGCTTCCCTCCCGAGCTGCAGCAGTAGTGTCACGCTTCCTGTCACGCGGGTCAAGGGATCTGTGGTTTCCCTCGAGGCTTTCGCTTGAGGCTTTCCCACGAGGCTTTCCCGCAGGGCTGTGCCACGTGCCACCTTGGTGGGAGTCGATCCTCGGCGTGCAAGACGAGCCGGTGAAGGGAAAAGAGGTTCCTCTTGAATGGACTGAGACATCTGGGGGACTCTTGGAATGGTGGCACGACCCTGGAGTTCCTCTCTCCGTTCCTGTTGAGAGGGCCTCCTCTTGAGATGCGAAGGGAACGCCAGGAACTCTTTCCCGACGAAGCAGGGAAAGGATCCCACATCTCGAGCTACGAGGCGGAAGCGGGGCTCCTCTGGATGTGGGCGGGACCCTCGTATTTCCTCTCGAGTGGAGACGGGTATGTCGGGGAACTTCTTGATTTGCACTAAGGGTGTGAAGGACCCTTTCGAAGTTCCAGAGGTGAGGTGTGATCAGCCTCGAGACCCCTCAGCGGAAATGGGCGTCATCTCGCCTTTACGGGAGAACCTCCTGGATTTTCTCGAGTTGCGGCAGGTCTTCTCGAATTACGACGGGGACCTCAGGGACCCGCTCTGGTGGCCTCAGGAAAGGCCAGTCTCCGTGCGAGTTGCTAGGGTCCATCTAAGGATTCCTCTCCCGTCCATGCCGGGGCCTAAGACCTAGTGTGGAGTCGGGGCCAGAACCTGAGGATTCCTCTCCAGTGATGCCATGGATCTTGGGGTGCTTCTGAGTCTCCCCAGGGGAGTCAGGCCTCGTCTCGAGTGGGGGCATGCATGTGCGCTTTCCACCCGAGCTTCAGCAGTAGTGTCATGCTACCTGTCACGTGGATCAAGGGATCTGTTGTTTCCCTCGAGACTTTCGCTCGAGGCTTTCCCATGAGGCTTTCCCAAAGGGCTATGCCACAGGCCACCTTGGTGGGAGTCGATCCTCGGCGTGAAAGACGAGCCGGTGAAGGGAAAAGAGGTTCCTCTGGAATGGACTGAGACATCTGGGGGACTCTAGGAATGGTGGCAGGACCCTGGAGTTCCTCTCGCCGTTCCTGTTGAGAGGGTCTCCTCTTGAGATGCGACGGGAACGCCGGGAACTCTTTCCCGACGAAGCAGGGAAAGGATCCCTCATGTCGAGCTACGAGGCGGAAACGGGGCTCCTCTGGATGTGGGCGGGACCCTCGTGTTTCCTCTCGAGTGGAGACGGGTATGTCGGGGAACTTCTTGATTTGCACCAAGGGTGTGAAGGACCCTTTCGAAGTTCCAGAGGTGAGGTGTGATCAGCCTCGAGACGCCTCAGCGGAAATGGGCCTCATCTCGCCTGGAGGGGAGAACCTCCTGGATTTTCTCGAGTTGCGGCAGGTCTTCTCGAGTTACGAAGGGGACCTCAGGGACCCGCTCTGGTGGCCTCAGGAAAGGCCAGTCCCCGTGCGAGTTGCTAGGGGCCATAACGGGATTCCTCTCCCGTCCATGCCTGGGCCTCAGTAATTGTGTGGAGTCGGGGCCGGAACCTGAGGATTCCTCTCCAGTGTTGCCATGGATCTTGGGGTGCTTCTGAGTCTCCCCAGGGGAGTCAGGCCTCGTCTCGAGCGGGGGCATGCACGTGTGCTTTCCTCCCGAGCTGCAGCAGTAGTGTCACGCTTCCTGTCACGTGGCTCATGGGATCTGTGGTTTCCCTCCAGGCTGTCCCTCGAGGCTTTCCCACGAGGCTTTCCCACAGGGCTGTGCCACGTGCCACCTTGGTGGGAGTCGATCCTCGGCGTGAAAGACGAGCCGGTGAAGGGAAAAGAGGTTCCTCTGGAATGGAATGAGACATCTGGGGGACTCTTGGAATGGAGGCACGACCCTGGAGTTCCTCTCGCCGTTCCTGTTGAGAGGGCCTCCTCTTGAGATGCGACGGGAACGCCGGGAACTCGTTCCCGACGAAGCAGGGAAAGGATCCCTCATCTCGAGCTACGAGGCGGAAACGGGGCTCCTCTGGATGTGGGCGGGACCCTCGTGTTTCCTCTCGAGTGGAGACGGGTATGTCGGGTAACTTCTTGATTTGCACCAAGGGTGTGAAGGACCCTTTCGACGTTCCAGAGGTGAGGTGTGATCAGCCTCGAGACGCCTCAGTGGAAATGGGCCTCATCTCGCCTGGAGGGGAGAACCTCCTGGATTTTCTCGAGTTGCGGCAGGTCTTCTCGAGTTACGACGGGGACCTCAGGGACCCGCTCTGGTGGCCTCAGGAAAGGCCAGTCTCCATGCGATTTGCTAGGGGGCCACTCGAGATTCCTCTCCCGTCCATACCGCGGCCTCATTCCTTGTGTGGAGTCGGGGCCGGAACCTGAGGATTGCTCTCCAGTGTTGCCGTGGATCTTGGGGTGCTTCTGAGTCTCCTCAGGGGAGTCAGGCCTCGTCTCGAGTGGGAGCATGCACGTGCGCTTTCCTCCCGCGCTGCAGCAGTAGTGTCACGCTTCCTGTCACGTGGATCAAGGAATCTGTGGTTTCCCTCGAGGCTTTCGCTCGAGGCTTTCCCACGAGGCTTTCCCACAGGGCTGTGCCATGTGCCACCTTGGTGGGAGTCGATCACCGGCGTGGAAGACGAGCCGGTGAAGGGAAAAGAGGTTCCTCTGGAATGGACTGAGACATCTGGGGGCCTCTTGGAATGGTGGCACGACCCTGGAGTTCCTCTCGTCGATCCTCTTGAGAGGGCCTCCTCTTGAGATGCGAGGGGAACGCCGGGAACTCTTTCCCGATGAAGCAGGGAAAGGATCCCTCATCTCGAGCTACGAGGCGGAAACGGGGCTCCTCTGGATGTGGGGGGGACCCTCGTGTTTCCTCTCGAGTGGAGACGGGTATGTCGGGGAACTTCTTGATTTGCACCAAGGGTGTGAAGGACGCTTTTTAAGTTCCAGAGGTGAGGTGTGAGCAGCCTCGAGACGCCTCAGCGGAAATGGGCCTCATCTCACCTGGAGGGGAGAGCGTCCTGGATTTTCTCGAGTTGCGGCAGGTCTCCTCGAGTTACGACGGGGACCTCAGGGACCAGCTCTAGTGGCCTCAGGAAAGGCCAGTCCCCGTGAGATTTGCTAGGGGGCCTCTCGGGATTCCTCTCCCATCCATGCCGCGGCCTCAGTCCTTGTGTGGAGTCGGGGCCGGAACCTGAGGATTCCTCTCCAGTGTTGCCATGGATCTTGGGGTGCTTCTGAGTCTCCCCAGGGGAGTCAGGCCTCGTCTCGAGTGGGGGCATGCACGTGCGCTTTCCTCCCGAGCTTCAGCAGTAGTGTCATGCTACCTGTCACGTGGATCAAGGGATCTGCGGTTTCCCTCGAGGCTTTCGCTCGAGGCTTTCACACGAGGCTTTCCCAAAGGGCGATGCCACGGGCCACCTTGGTGGGAGTCGATCCTCGGCGTGAAAGACGAGCCGGTGAAGGGAAAATAGGTTCCTCTGGAATGGACTGAGACATCTGGGGGCCTCTTGGAATGGTGGCACGACCCTGGAGTTCCTCTCGTCGATCCTCTTGAGAGGGCCTCCTCTTGAGATGCGACGGGGACGCCGGGAACTCTTTCCCGATGAAGCAGGGATAGGATCCCTCATCTCGAGCTACGAGGCGGAAACGGGGCTCCTCTGGATGTGGGCGGGACCCTCGTGTTTCCTCTCGAGTGGAGACGGGTATGTCGGGGTACTTCTTGATTTGCACCAAGGGTGTGAAGGACCCTTTCGAAGTTCCAGAGGTGAGGTGTGATCAGCCTCGAGACGCCTCAGCGGAAATGGACCTCCTCTCGCCTGGAGGGGAGAACCTCCTGGATTTTCTCGAGTTGCGGCAGGTCTTCTCGAGTTACGACGGGTACCTCAGGGACCCGCTCTGGTGGCCTCAGGAAAGGCCAGTCCCCGTGCGAGTTGCTAGGAGCCATTTCGGGATTTCTCTCCTGTCCATTCTGGGGCCTAATACCTTGTGAGGAGTCGGGGCCGGAACCTGAGGATTCCTCTCCAGTGTTGCCATGGATCTTGGGGTGCTTCTGAGTCTCCCCAGGGGAGTCAGGCCTCGTCTCGAGTGGGGGCATGCACGTGCGCTTTCCTCCCGAGCTGCAGCAGTAGTGTCACGCTTCCTGTCACGTGGATCAAGGGATCTGTGGTTTCCCTCGAGGCTTTCGCTCGAGGCTTTCCCACGAGGCTTTCCCACAGGGCTGTGCCATGTGCCACCTTGGTGGGAGTCGATCACCGGCGTGGAAGACGAGCCGGTGAAGGGAAAAGAGGTTACTCTGGAACGGACTGAGACATCTGGGGGACTCTTGGAATGGTGGAACGACCCTGGAGTTCTTCTCGTGGATCCTCTTGAGATGGCCTCCTCTTGAGATGCGACGGGAACGCCGGGAACTCGTTCCCGACGAAGCAGGAAAGGATCCCTCATCTCGAGCTACGAGGCGGAAACGGGGCTCCTCTGGATGTGGGCGGGACCCTCGTGTTTCCTCTCGAGTGGAGACAGTATGTCGGGGAACTTCTTGATTTGCACCAAGGGTGTGAAGGACCCTTTCGAAGTTCCAGAGGTGAGGTGTGATCAGCCTCGAGGCCCCTCAGCGGAAATGGGCCTCATCTCGCCAGGAGGGGAGAACCTCCTGGATTTTCTCGAGTTGCGGCAGGTCTTCTCGAGTTACGACGGGGACCTCAGGGACCCGCTCTGGTGGCCTCAGGAAAGGCCAGTCCCCGTGCGAGTTGCTAGGGGCCATCTCGGGATTCCTCTCCCGTCCATGCCGGGGCCTAAGACCTTGTGTGGAGTCGGGGCCGGAACCTGAGGATTCCTCTCCAGTCTAGACATGGATTTGGGGTGCCTCTAAGTCTCCCCAGGGGAGTCAGGCCTCGTCTCGTGTGGGGGCATGCACGTGCGCTTCCCTCCCGAGCTGCAGCAGTACTGTCACGCTTCCTGTCACGTGGATCAAGGGATCTGTGGTTTCCCTCGAGGCTTTCGCTCGAGGCTTTCCCTCGAGGCTTTCCCACAGGGCTGTGCCACGTGCCACCTTGGTGAGAGTCGATCCTTGGCGTGAAAGACGAGCCGGTGAAGGGTAAATAGGTTCCTCTGGAATGGAATGAGACATCTGGGGGACTCTTGGAATGGTGGCACGACTCTGGAGTTCCTCTCGCCGTTCCTGTTGAGAGGGCCTCATCTTGAGATGAGACGGGAACGCCAGGAACTCTTTCCCAACGATTCAGGGAAAGGATCCCGCATTTCGAGCTACGAGGCGGAAACGGGGCTCCTCTGGATGTGGGCGGGACCCTCGTGTTTCCTCTCGAGTGGAGACGGGTATGTCGGGGAACTTCTTGATTTGCACCAAGGGTGTGAAGGACCCTTTCGAAGTTCCAGAGGTGAGGTGTGATCAGCCTCGAGACGCCTCAGCGGAAATGGGCCTCATCTCGCCTGGAGGGGAGAACCTCCTGGATTTTCTCGAGTTGCGGCAGGTCTTCTCGAGTTACGACGGGGACCTCAGGGACCCGCTCTGGTGGCCTCAGGATAGGCCAGTCCCCGTGCGAGTTGCGAGGGGCCATCTCGAGATTCCTCTCCCATCCGTGCCGGGGCCTAAGACCTTGTGTGGAGTCGGGGCCGGAACCTGAGGATTCCTCTCCAATGTTGCCATGGATCTTGGGGTGCTTCTGAGTATCCCCAGGGAGTCAGGCCTCGTCTCGAGTGGGGGCATGCACGTGCGCTTTCCTCCCGAGCTGCAGCAGTAGTGTCACGCTTCCTGTCACTTGTATCAAGGGATCTGTGGTTTCCCTCGAGGCTTTCGCTCAAGGCTTTCCCAGGAGGCTTTCCCAAAGGGCTATGCCTCGGGCCACCTTGGTGGGAGTCGATCCTCGGCGTGAAAAACGAGCCGGTGAAGGGAAAAGAGTTTCCTCTGGAATGGACTGAGACATCTGGGGGACTCTTGGAATGGTGGCACGACCCTGGAGTTCCTCTCGTCGATCCTCTTGAGAGGGCCTCCTCTTGAGATGCGACGGGAACGCCGGGAACTCTTTCCCGATGAAGCAGGGAAAGGATCCCTCATCTCGAGCTACGAGGCGGAAACGGGGCACCTCTGGATGTGGGTGGGACCCTCGTGTTTCCTCTCGAGTGGAGACGGGTATGTCGGGGAACTTCTTGATTTGCACCAAGGGTGTGAAGGACCCTTTCGAAGTGCCAGAGGTGAGGTGTGATCAGCCTGGAGACGCCTCAGCGGAAATGGGCCTCCTCTCGCTTGGAGGGGAGAACCTCCTGGATTTTCTCGAGTTGCAGCAGGTCTTCTCGAGTTACGACGGGGACATCAGGGACCCGCTCTGGTGGCCTCAGGAAAGGCCAGTCCCCGTGCGAGTTGCTAGGGGCCATCTCGGGATTCCTCTCCTGTCCGTGCCGGGGCCTAAGACCTTGTGTGGAGTCGGGGCCGGAACCTGAGGATTCCTCTCCAGTGTTGCCATGGATCTTGGGGTGCTTCTGAGTCTCCCCAGGGGAGTCAGGCCTCGTCTCGAGTGGGGGCATGCACGTGCGCTTTCCTCCCGAGCTGCAGCAGTAGTGTCACGCTTCCTGTCACGTGGATCAAGGGATCTGTGGTTTCCCTCGAGGCTTTCGCTCGAGGCTTGCCCAGGAGGCTTTCCACAGGGCTGTGCCACGTGCCACCTTAGTGTGAGTCGATCCTCGGCGTGAAAGACGAGCCGGTGAAGGAAAAAGAGGTTCCTCTGGAATGGACTGAGACATCTGGGGGACTCTTGGAATGGTGGCACGACCCTGGAGTTCCTCTCGCCGTTCCTGTTGAGAGGGCCTCCTCTTGAGATGCGACGGGAACGCCGGGAACTCGTTCCCGACGAACCAGGGAAAGGATCCCTCATCTCGAGGTACGAGGCGGAAACGGGGCTCCTCTGGATGTGGGCGGGACCCTCGTGTTTCCTCTCGAGTGGAGACGGGTATGTCGGGGAACTTCTTGATTTGCACCAAGGGTGTGAAGGACCCTTTCGAAGTTCCAGAGGTGAGGTGTGATCAGCCTCGAGACGCCTCAGCGGAAATGGGCCTCATCTCGCCTGGAGGGGAGAACCTCCTGGATTTTCTCGAGTTGCCGCAGGTCTCCTCGAGTTACGACGGGGACCTCAGGGACCCGCTCTGGTGGCCTCAGGAAAGGCCAGTCCCCGTGCGATTTGCTAGGGGGCCTCTCGGGATTCCTCTCCCGTCCATGCCGCGGCCTCAGTCCTTGTGTTGAGTATTTGCCGGAACCTGAGGATTCCTCTACAGTGTTGGCATGGATCTTGGGGTGCTTCTGAGTCTCCCTAGGGGAGTCAGGCCTCGTCTCGAGTGGGGGCATGCACGTGCACTTTCCTCCCGAGCTGCAGCAGTAGTGTCACGCTTCCTGTCTCGTGGATCAAGGGATCTGTGGTTTCCCTCGAGGCTTTCGCTCAAGGCTTTCCCACGAGGCTTTCCCAAAGGGCTATGCCTCGGGCCACCTTGGTGGGAGTCGATCCTCGGCGTGAAAAACGAGCCGGTGAAGGGAAAAGAGGTTCCTCTGGAATGGACTGAGACATCTGGGGGACTCTTGGAATGGTGGCACGACCCTGGAGTTCCTCTCGTCGATCCTCTTGAGAGGGCCTCCTCTTGAGATGCGACGGGAACGCCGGGAACTCTTTCCCGATGAAGCAGGGAAAGGATCCCACATCTCGAGCTACGAGGCGGAAACGGGGCTCCTCTGGATGTGGGCGGGACCCTCGTGATTCCTCTCGAGTGGAGACGGGAATGTCGGGGAACTTCTTGATTTGCACCAAGGGTGTGAAGGACCCTTTCGAAGTTCCAGAGGTGAGGTGTGATCAGCCTCGAGACGCCTCAGCGGAAATGGGCCTCATCTCGCCTGGAGGGGAGAACCTCCTGGATTTTCTCGAGTTGCGGCAGGTCTTCTCGAGTTACGACGGGGACCTCAGGGACCCGCTCTGGTGGCCTCAGGAAAGGCCAGTCCCCGTGCGATTTGCTAGGGGTCCTCTCGCGATTCCTCTCCCGTCCATGCCGCGGCCTCATTCCTTGTGTGGAGTCGGGGCCGGAACCTGAGGATTCCTCTCCAGTGTTGCCATGGATCTTGGGGTGCTTCTGAGTCTCCCCAGGGGAGTCAGGCCCCGTCTCGAGAGGGGGCATGCACGTGCGCTTTCCTCCCGAGCTGCAGCAGTAGTGTCACGCTTCCTGTCACGTGGATCAAGGGATCTGTGGCTTTCCCTCGAGGCTGTCCCTCGAGGCTTTCCCACAGGGCTGTGCCACGTGCCACCTTGGTGTGATTCGATCCTCGGCGTGAAAGACGAGCCGGTGAAGGGAAAAGAGGTTCCTCTGGAATGGACTGAGACATCTGGGGGACTCTTGAAATGGTGGCACGACGCTGGAGTTCCTCTCGCCGTTCCTGTTGAGAGGGCCTCCTCTTGAGATGCGACGGGAACGCCGGGAACTCTTTCCCGACGAAGCAGGGAAAGGATCCCTCATCTCGAGCTACGAGGCGGAAACGGGGCTCCTCTGGATGTGGGCGGGACCCACGTGATTCCTCTCGAGTGGAGACGGCTAGGTCGGGGAACTTCTTGATTTGCACCAAGGGTGTGAAGGACCCTTTCGAAGTTCCAGAGGTGAGGTGTGATCAGCCTCGAGACGCCTCAGCGGAAATGGGCCTCATCTCGCCTGGAGGGGAGAACCTCCTGGATTTTCTCGAGTTGCGGCAGGTCTTCTCGAGTTACGACGGGGACCTCAGGGACCCGCTCTGGTGGCCTCAGGAAAGGCCAGTCCCCATGCGAGTTGCTAGGGGACCTCTCGGGATTCCTCTCCCGTCCATGCCGGGGCCTCAGTCCTTGTGTGGAGTCGGGGCCGGAACCTGAGGATTCCTCTCCAGTGTTGCCATGGATCTTGGGGTGCTTCTGAGTCTCCCCAGGGGAGTCAGGCCTCGTCTCGAGTGGGGGCATGCATGTGCGCTTTCCTCCCGCGCTGCAGCAGTAGTGTCACGCTTCCTGTCACGTGGATCAAGGGATCTGTGGCTTTCCCTCGAGGCTGTCCCTCGAGGCTTTCCCACGAGGCTTTCCCACAGGGCTGTGCCACGTGCCACCTTGGTGTGAGTCGATCCTCGGCGTGAAAGACGAGCCGGTGAAGGGAAAAGAGGTTCCTCTGGAATGGACTGAGACATCTGAGGGACTCTTGGAATGGTGGCACGACCCTGGAGTTCCTCTCGCCGTTCCTGTTGAGAGGGCCTCCTCTTGAGATGCGACGGGAAGGCCGGGAACTCTTTCCCGACGAAGCAGGGAAAGGATCCCTCATCTCGAGCTACGAGGCGGAAACGGGGCTCCTCTGGATGTGGGCGGGACCCTCGTGATTCCTCTCGAGTGGAGACGGCTAGGTCGGGGAACTTCTTGATTTGCACCAAGGGTGTGAAGGACCCTTTCGAAGTTCCAGAGGTGAGGTGTGATCAGCCTCGAGACCCCTCAGCGGAAATGGGCCTCATCTCGCCTGGAGGGGAGAACCTCCTGGATTTTCTCGAGTTGCGGCAGGTCTTCTCGAGTTACGACGGGGACCTCAGGGACCCGCTCTGGTGGCCTCAGGAAAGGCCAGTCCCCATGCGAGTTGCTAGGGGACCTCTCGGGATTCCTCTCCCGTCCATGCCGGGGCCTCAGTCCTTGTGTGGAGTCGGGGCCGGAACCTGAGGATTCCTCTCCAGTGTTGCCATGGATCTTGGGGTGCTTCTGAGTCTCCCCAGGGGAGTCAGGCCTCGTCTCGAGTGGGGGCATGCACGTGCGCTTTCCTCCCGAGCTGCAGCAGTAGTGTCACGCTTCCTGTCACGTGGATCAAGGGATCTGTGGCTTTCCCTCGAGGCTGTCCCTCGAGGCTTTCCCACGAGGCTTTCCCACAGGGCTGTGCCACGGGCCACACTGGTGTGAGTCGATCCTCGGCGTGAAAGACGAGCCGGTGAAGGGAAAAGAGGTTCCTCTGGAATGGACTGAGACATCTGGGGGACTCTTGGAATGGTGGCACGACCCTGGAGTTCCTCTCGCCGTTCCTGTTGAGAGGGCCTCCTCTTGAGATGCGACGGGAACGCCGGGAACTCTTTCCCGACGAAGCAGGGAAAGGATCCCTCATCTCGAGCTACGAGGCGGAAACGGGGCTCCTCTGGATGTGGGCGGGACCCACGTGATTCCTCTCGAGTGGAGACGGCTAGGTCGGGGAACTTCTTGATTTGCACCAAGGGTGTGAAGGACCCTTTCGAAGTTCCAGAGGTGAGGTGTGATCAGCCTCGAGACGCCTCAGCGGAAATGGGCCTCATCTCGCCTGGAGGGGAGAACCTCCTGGATTTTCTCGAGTTGCGGCAGGTCTTCTCGAGTTACGACGGGGACCTCAGGGACCCGCTCTGGTGGCCTCAGGAAAGGCCAGTCCCCATGCGAGTTGCTAGGGGACCTCTCGGGATTCCTCTCCCGTCCATGCCGGGGCCTCAGTCCTTGTGTGGAGTCGGGGCCGGAACCTGAGGATTCGTCTCTAGTGTTGCCATGGATCTTGGGGTGCTTCTGAGTCTCACCAGGTGTCAGGCCTCGTCTCGAGTGGGGGCATGCACGTGCGCTTTCCTCCCGAGCTGCAGCAGTAGTGTCACGCTTCCTGTCACGTGGATCAAGGGATCTGTGGCTTTCCCTCGAGGCTGTCCCTCGAGGCTTTCCCACAAGGCTTTCCCACAGGCTGTGCCACGTGCCACCTTGGTGTGAGTCGATCATCGGCGTGAAAGACGAGCCGGTGAAGGGAAAAGAGGTTCCTCTGCAATGGACTGAGACATCTGAGGGACTCTTGGAATGGTGGCACGACCCTGGAGTTCCTCTCGCCGTTCCTGTTCAGAGGGCCTCCTCTTGAGATGCGACGGGAAGGCCGGGAACTCTTTCCCGACGAAGCAGGGAAAGGATTCCTCATCTCGAGCTACGAGGCGGAAACGGGGCTCCTCTGGATGTGGGCGGGACCCTCGTGATTCCTCTCGAGTGGAGACGGCTAGGTCGGGGAACTTCTTGATTTGCACCAAGGGTGTGAAGGACCCTTTCGAAGTTCCAGAGGTGAGGTGTGATCAGCCTCGAGACGCCTCAGCGGAAATGGGCCTCATCTCGCCTGGAGGGGAGAACCTCCTGAATTTTCTCGAGTTGCGGCAGGTCTTCTCGAGTTACGACGGGGACCTCAGGGACCCGCTCTGGTGGCCTCAGGAAAGGCCAGTCCCCATGCGAGTTGCTAGGGGACCTTTCGGGATTCCTCTCCCGTCCATGCCGGGGCCTCAGTCCTTGTGTGGAGTCAGGGCCGGAACCTGAGGATTCCTCTCCAGTGTTGCCATGGATCTTGGGGTGCTTCTGAGTCTCCCCAGGGGAGTCAGGCCTCGTCTCGAGTGGGGGCATGCACGTGCGCTTTCCTCCCGCGCTGCAGCAGTAGTGTCACGCTTCCTGTCACGTGGATCAAGGGATCTGTGGCTTTCCCTCGAGGCTGTCCCTCGAGGCTTTCCCACGAGGCTTTCCCACAGGGCTGTGCCACGTGCCACCTTGGTGTGAGTCGATCCTCGGCGTGAAAGACGAGCCGGTGAAGGGAAAAGAGGTTCCTCTGGAATGGACTGAGACATCTGGGGGACTCTTGGAATGGTGGCACGACCCTGGAGTTCCTCTCGCCGTTCCTGTTGAGAGGGCCTCCTCTTGAGATGCGACGGGAACGCCGGGAACTCTTTCCCGACGAAGCAGGGAAAGGATCCCTCATCTCGAGCTACGAGGCGGAAACGGGGCTCCTCTGGATGTGGGCGGGACCCACGTGATTCCTCTCGAGTGGAGACGACTAGGTCGGGGAACTTCTTGATTTGCACCAAGGGTGTGAAGGACCCTTTCGAAGTTCCAGAGGTGAGGTGTGATCTGCCTCGAGACGCCTCAGCGGAAATGCGCCTCATCTCGCCTGGAGGGGAGAACCTCCTGGATTTTTTCGAGTTGCGGCAGGTCTTCTCGAGTTATGACGGGGACCTCAGGGACCCGCTCTGGTGGCCTCAGGAAAGGCCAGTCCCCATGCGAGTTGCTAGGGGACTTCTCGGGATTCCTCTCCCGTCCATGCCGGGGCCTCAGTCCTTGTGTGGAGTCGGGGCCGGAACCTGAGGATTCCTCTCCAGTGTTGCCATGGATCTTGGGGTGCTTCTGAGTCTCCCCAGGGGAGTCAGGCCTCGTCTCGAGTGGGGGCATGCATGTGCGCTTTCCTCCCGCGCTGCAGCAGTAGTGTCACGCTTCCTGTCACGTGGATCAAGGGATCTGTGGCTTTCCCTCGAGGCTGTCCCTCGAGGCTTTCCCACGAGGCTTTCCCACAGGGCTGTGCCACGTGCCACCTTGGTGTGAGTCGATCCTCGGCGTGAAAGACGAGCCGGTGAAGGGAAAAGAGGTTCCTCTGGAATGGACTGAGACATCTGAGGGACTCTTGGAATGGTGGCACGACCCTGGAGTTCCTCTCGCCGTTCCTGTTGAGAGGGCCTCCTCTTGAGATGCGACGGGAAGGCCGGGAACTCTTTCCCGACGAAGCAGGGAAAGGATCCCTCATCTCGAGCTACGAAGCGGAAACGGGGCTCCTCTGGATGTGGGCGGGACCCTCGTGATTCCTCTCGAGTGGAGACGGCTAGGTCGGGGAACTTCTTGATTTGCACCAAGGGTGTGAAGGACCCTTTCGAAGTTCCAGAGGTGAGGTGTGATCAGCCTCGAGACCCCTCAGCGGAAATGGGCCTCATCTCGCCTGGAGGGGAGAACCTCCTGGATTTTCTCGAGTTGCGGCAGGTCTTCTCGAGTTACGACGGGGACCTCAGGGACCCGCTCTGGTGGCCTCAGGAAAGGCCAGTCCCCATGCGAGTTGCTAGGGGACCTCTCGGGATTCCTCTCCCGTCCATGCCGGGGCCTCAGTCCTTGTGTGGAGTCGGGGCCGGAACCTGAGGATTCCTCTCCAGTGTTGCCATGGATCTTGGGGTGCTTCTGAGTCTCCCCAGGGGAGTCAGGCCTCGTCTCGAGTGGGGGCATGCACGTGCGCTTTCCTCCCGAGCTGCAGCAGTAGTGTCACGCTTCCTGTCACGTGGATCAAGGGATCTGTGGCTTTCCCTCGAGGCTGTCCCTCGAGGCTTTCCCACGAGGCTTTCCCACAGGGCTGTGCCACGGGCCACATTGGTGTGAGTCGATCCTCGGCGTGAAAGACGAGCCGGTGAAGGGAAAAGAGGTTCCTCTGGAATGGACTGAGACATCTGGGGGACTCTTGGAATGGTGGCACGACCCTGGAGTTCCTCTCGCCGTTCCTGTTGAGAGGGCCTCCTCTTGAGTTGCGACGGGAAGGCCGGGAACTCTATCCCGACAGAGCACGGAAAGGATCCCTCATCTCGAGCTACGAGGCGGAAACGGGGCTCCTCTGGATGTGGGCGGGACCCACGTGATTCCTCTCGAGTGGAGACGGCTAGGTCGGGGAACTTCTTGATTTGCACCAAGGGTGTGAAGGACCCTTTCGAAGTTCCAGAGGTGAGGTGTGATCAGCCTCGAGACGCCTCAGCGGAAATGGGCCTCATCTCGCCTGGAGGGGAGAACCTCCTGGATTTTCTCGAGTTGCGGCAGGTCTTCTCGAGTTACGACGGGGACCTCAGGGACCCGCTCTGGTGGCCTCAGGAAAGGCCAGTCCCCATGCGAGTTGCTAGGGGACCTCTCGGGATTCCTCTCCCGTCCATGCCGGGGCCTCAGTCCTTGTGTGGAGTCGGGGCCGGAACCTGAGGATTCGTCTCTAGTGTTGCCATGGATCTTGGGGTGCTTCTGAGTCTCCCCAGGTGTCAGGCCTCGTCTCGAGTGGGGGCATGCACGTGCGCTTTCCTCCCGAGCTGCAGCAGTAGTGTCACGCTTCCTGTCACGTGGATCAAGGGATCTGTGGCTTTCCCTCGAGGCTGTCCCTCGAGGCTTTCCCACAAGGCTTTCCCACAGGCTGTGCCACGTGCCACCTTGGTGTGAGTCGATCATCGGCGTGAAAGACGAGCCGGTGAAGGGAAAAGAGGTTCCTCTGCAATGGACTGAGACATCTGAGGGACTCTTGGAATGGTGGCACGACCCTGGAGTTCCTCTCGCCGTTCCTGTTCAGAGGGCCTCCTCTTGAGATGCGACGGGAAGGCCGGGAACTCTTTCCCGACGAAGCAGGGAAAGGATTCCTCATCTCGAGCTACGAGGCGGAAACGGGGCTCCTCTGGATGTGGGCGGGACCCTCGTGATTCCTCTCGAGTGGAGACGGCTAGGTCGGGGAACTTCTTGATTTGCACCAAGGGTGTGAAGGACCCTTTCGAAGTTCCAGAGGTGAGGTGTGATCAGCCTCGAGACGCCTCAGCGGAAATGGGCCTCATCTCGCCTGGAGGGGAGAACCTCCTGAATTTTCTCGAGTTGCGGCAGGTCTTCTCGAGTTACGACGGGGACCTCAGGGACCCGCTCTGGTGGCCTCAGGAAAGGCCAGTCCCCATGCGAGTTGCTAGGGGACCTTTCGGGATTCCTCTCCCGTCCATGCCGGGGCCTCAGTCCTTGTGTGGAGTCAGGGCCGGAACCTGAGGATTCCTCTCCAGTGTTGCCATGGATCTTGGGGTGCTTCTGAGTCTCCCCAGGGGAGTCAGGCCTCGTCTCGAGTGGGGGCATGCACGTGCGCTTTCCTCCCGCGCTGCAGCAGTAGTGTCACGCTTCCTGTCACGTGGATCAAGGGATCTGTGGCTTTCCCTCGAGGCTGTCCCTCGAGGCTTTCCCACGAGGCTTTCCCACAGGGCTGTGCCACGTGCCACCTTGGTGTGAGTCGATCCTCGGCGTGAAAGACGAGCCGGTGAAGGGAAAAGAGGTTCCTCTGGAATGGACTGAGACATCTGGGGGACTCTTGGAATGGTGGCACGACCCTGGAGTTCCTCTCGCCGTTCCTGTTGAGAGGGCCTCCTCTTGAGATGCGACGGGAACGCCGGGAACTCTTTCCCGACGAAGCAGGGAAAGGATCCCTCATCTCGAGCTACGAGGCGGAAACGGGGCTCCTCTGGATGTGGGCGGGACCCACGTGATTCCTCTCGAGTGGAGACGACTAGGTCGGGGAACTTCTTGATTTGCACCAAGGGTGTGAAGGACCCTTTCGAAGTGCCAGAGGTGAGGTGTGATCAGCCTCGAGACGCCTCAGCGGAAATGGGCCTCATCTCGCCTGGAGGGGAGAACCTCCTGGATTTTCTCGAGTTGCGGCAGGTCTTCTCGAGTTACGACGGGGACCTCAGGGACCCGCTCTGGTGGCCTCAGGAAAGGCCAGTCCCCATGCGAGTTGCTAGGGGACCTCTCGGGATTCCTCTCCCGTCCATGCCGGGGCCTCAGTCCTTGTGTGGAGTCGGGGCCGGAACCTGAGGATTCCTCTCCAGTGTTGCCATGGATCTTGGGGTGCTTCTGAGTCTCCCCAGGGGAGTCAGGCCTCGTCTAGAGTGGGGGCATGCACGTGCGCTTTCCTCCCAAGCTGCAGCAGTAGTGTCACGCTTCCTGTCACGTGGATCAAGGGATCTGTGGCTTTCCCTCGAGGCTGTCCCTCGAGGCTTTCCCACGAGGCTTTCCCACAGGGCTGTGCCACGTGCCACCTTGGTGTGAGTCGATCCTCGGCGTGAAAGACGTGCCGGTGAAGGGAAAGGAGGTTCCTCCGGAAAGGACTGAGACATCTGGGGGACCCTTGGAATGGTGGCACGACCCTGGAGTTCCTCTCGCCGTTCCTGTTGAGAGGGCCTCTTCTTGAGATGCGACAGGAACGCCGGGATTTCTTTCCCGACGAAGCAGGGAAAGGATTCCTCATCTCGAGCTACGAGGCGGAAACGGGGCTCCTCTGGATGTGGGCGGGACCCACGTGATTCCTCTCGAGTGGAGACGGCTAGGTCGGGGAACTTCTTGATTTGCACCAAGGGTGTGAAGGACCCTTTCGAAGTTCCAGAGGTGAGGTGTGATCAGCCCTCGAGACGCCTCAGCGGAAATTGGGCCTCATCTCGCCTGGAGGGGAGAACCTCCTGGATTTTCTCGAGTTGCGGCAGGTCCTTCTCGAGTTACGACGGGGACCTCAGGGGACCCGCTCTGGTGGCCTCAGGAAAGGCCAGTCCCCATGCGAGTTGCTAGGGGACCTCTCGGGATTCCTCTCCCGTCCATGCCGGGGGCCTCAGTCCTTGTGTGGAGTCGGGGCCGGAAACTGAGGATTCCTCTCCAGTGTTGCAATGGATCTAGGGGTGCTTCTGAGTCTCCCCAGGGGAGTCAGGCCTCGTCTCGAGTGGGGTCATGCACGTGAGCTTTCCTCCCGCGCTGCAGCAGTAGTGTCACGCTTCCTGTCACGTGGATCAAGGGATCTGTGGCTTTCCCTCGAGGCTGTCCCTCGAGGCTTTCCCACGAGGCTTTCCCACAGGGCTGTGCCACGTGCCACCTTGGTGTGAGTCGATCCTCGGCGTGAAAGACGAGCCGGTGAAGGGAAAAGAGTTTCCTCTGGAATGGACTGAGACATCTGGGGGACTCTTGGAATGGTGGCACGACCCTGGAGTTCCTCTCGCCGTTCCTGTTGAGAGGGCCTCCTCTTGAGATGCGACGGGAACGCCGGGAACTCTTTCCCGACGAAGCAGGGAAAGGATCCCTCATCTCGAGCTACGAGGCGGAAACGGGGCTCCTCTGGATGTAGGCGGGACCCTCGTGATTCCTCTCGAGTGGAGACGGATAGGTCGGGGAACTTCTTGATTTGCACCAAGGGTGTGAAGGACCCTTTCGAAGTTCCAGAGGTGAGGTGTGATCAGCCTCGAGACGCCTCAGCGGGAAATGGGCCTCATCTCGCCTGGAGGGGGAGAACCTCCTGGATTTTCTCGAGTTGCGGCAGGTCTTCTCGAGTTACGACGGGGACCTCAGGGACCCGCTCTGGTGGCCTCAGGAAAGGCCAGTCCCCATGCGAGTTGCTAGGGGACCTCTCGGGATTCCTCTCCCGTCCAATGCCGGGGCCTCAGTCCTTGTGTGGAGTCGGGGCCGGAACCTGAGGATTCCTCTCCAGTGTTGCCATGGATCTTGGGGTGCTTCTGAGTCTCCCCAGGGGAGTCAGGCCTCGTCTCGAGTGGGGGCTTGCACGTGCGCTTTCCTCCCGCGCTGCAGCAGTAGTGTCACGCTTCCTGTCACGTGGATCAAGGGATCTGTGGCTTTCCCTCGAGGCTGTCCCTCGAGGCTTTCCCACGAGGCTTTCCCACAGGGCTGTGCCACGTGCC
>NW_026292806.1:300000-390594 GCF_023091745.1 Budorcas taxicolor | reverse complement strand
GAGCCCAGTGAGCCTCCAGTACGGCAGAGCTCCAGCTCTGCTCAGAGGCCCGATCTGGCAGAGTTGCTGGCCTGAGGCTGCTCTGCCCTGGGCGAGCCTTGCCCAGACTTGCCTCGCTGCTAGGCTTCCTGCCCGGGAAGGAGCAGGCTGCGCCAGACAGGCAGATGCTCCTGGCGCCTTCCTGGCCTCAGCTCCACTCCTGCCTTGCCTTTGCACCTAGTCCCCAGGCGTCCTTGCGGAGGGCTTAGGGGCCGGTGGGGTGCACGCTGCCAAGCCCTCCAGCCGTGAGAGCTCTGTCATAGGGAGGGGAATGGCAAGTGCAGGGCTCCTCCAGCGCTCGCTTGGCCGCCCAGACTCAGCACAGCACGGAGAGCACCAGGCTTCCCAGGGCCCCTGGCTGTGGTCTGCAGCCCCACACACCCGGAGGCTGACTCCGTGAGCGCCCAGAAGGTGCCTGACAGACGTCATTTCCCTAGTGCTCTCCCCACCAGCAGAGACGTGTGCAGGTGGTTGGGGCCTGCCCCTGCGTGTCTGGGCTGCCGCCCACAGCCTCCGCTCAGGGGAAGCAGCCCTGTGCCAAGACCTGCAGGAGGCGCGG
Organism: Budorcas taxicolor; assembly: GCF_023091745.1. Taxonomy (NCBI): domain Eukaryota; kingdom Metazoa; phylum Chordata; class Mammalia; order Artiodactyla; family Bovidae; genus Budorcas; species Budorcas taxicolor. The sequence continues at coordinate 389,996 of NW_026292806.1, read as the reverse complement.
GGCGTCCCTGCCTGGAAGCCAAGTGCACGGTCCGCTTGGAAGCGAGCCTCCTTGGGAAGAGTCGAGGGAGCCAAGCCGCGTGCAGCTGCAATCCCTGCTTGGGCCGAGACGAGTGTGCCTCCAGGACGGCAGAGCTCCAGCTCTGCTCAGAGGCCGGATCTAGTCAAGTGCCTTGCGCGAGGCTGCTCTGCCCTGGGCGAGACTTGCCCAGGCTTGCCTCGCTGCTAGGCTTGCTGCCCGGGAAGGAGCAGGCTGTGCGATGCTGGGAGAGGCCACTGGCGCCTTCCTGGCCTCAGCTCCACTCCTGCCTTGCCTTTGCATCTAGGCCCCGGGCGTCCTTGGGGAAGGCTTAGGAGCCGGTGGCTTGCACACTGCCAAGCCCTCCAGCAGTGAGGCCTCTCGTAGAGGGGACGGGAGGGCAAGTGCAGGGCTCCTCCAGCGGTTGCTTGGCCGCCCAGACTCAGCGCCCCACGGAGAGCACAAGGCTCCCAGGTCCCCTGGCTGTGGTCTGCAGCCCCACACTCCTGGAGGCTGACTCCGTGGGCGCCCAGAAGGTGCCTGACAGACGTCATGTCCCTAGCGCTCTGCTCCCCGGCAGAGAGGTGTGCAGGGGGTGGGGCCTGCCCCTGCGTGTCTGGGCTGCCGCCGGCAGCCCCAGCTCCAGGGAAGCAGCCCCTGAGCCAAGACCTGTAGGGGGCGCGGGGCGCCCCCGCCTGGAAGCCTAGTGCACAGCATGCAGGAAGCGAGCCTCCTCGGGAGAAGAGGAGGCAGCCCAGCTGGGTGCGTGTGCAATCACTCCGTGGGCGGAGCCCAGTGAGCCTCCAGTACGGCAGAGCTCCAGCTCTGCTCAGAGGCCCGATCTGGCAGAGTTGCTGGCGTGAGGCTGCTCTGCCCTGGGCGAGCCTTGCCCAGACCTGCCTCGCTGCTAGGCTTCCTGCCCGGGAAGGAGCAGGCTGCGCGAGACAGGCAGGCGCTCCTGGCGCCTTCCTGGCCTCAGCTCCACTCCTGCCTTGCCTTTGCTCCTAGTCCCCAGGCCTCCTTGCGGAGGGCTTAGGGGCCGGTGGGGTGCACGCTGCCAAGCCCTCCAGCCGTGAGAGCTCTGGCATAGAGTAGGGAATGGCAAGTGCAGGGCTCCTCCAGCGGTCGCTTGGCCGCCCAGACTCAGCACAGCACGGAGAGCACCAGGCTTCCCAGGGCCCCTGGCTGTGGTCTGCAGCCCCACACACCCGGAGGCTGACTCCGTGAGCGCCCAGAAGGTGCCTGACAGACGTCATTTCCCTAGTGCTCTCCCAACCAGCAGAGACGTGTGCAGGTGGTTGGGGCCTGCCCCTGCGTGTCTGGGCTGCCGCCCACAGCCTCCGCTCAGGGGAAGCAGCCCCTGTGCCAAGACCTGCAGGAGGCGCGGGGCGTCCCTGCCTGGAAGCCAAGTGCACAGTCCGCTTGGAAGCGAGCCTCCTTGGGAAGAGTCGAGGGAGCCAAGCCGCGTGCAGCTGCAATCCCTGCTTGGGCCGAGACGAGTGTGCCTCCAGGACGGCAGAGCTCCAGCTCTGCTCAGAGGCCGGATCTAGTCAAGTGCCTTGCGCGAGGATGCTCTGCCCAGGGCGAGACTTGCCCAGGCTTGCCTCGCTGCTAGGCTTGCTGCCCAGGAAGGAGCAGGCTGTGCGATGCTGGGAGAGGCCTCTGGCGCCTTCCTGGCCTCAGCTCCACTCCTGCCTTGCCTTTGCATCTAGGCCCCAGGCGTCCGTGGGGAAGGCTTTGGAGCCGGTGGCTTGCACACTGCCAAGCCCTCCAGCAGTGAGGCCTCTCTTAGAGGGGAGGGGAGGGCAAGTGCAGGGCTCCTCCAGCGCTCGCTTGGCCGCCCAGACTCAGCGCCGCACGGAGAGCACAAGGGCTCCCAGGTCCCCTGGCTGTGGTCTGCAGCCCCACACACCGGAGGCTGACTCCGTGGGCGCCCAGAAGGTGCCTGACAGACGTCATGTCCCTAGCGCTCTGCTCCCCAGCAGAGACGTGTGCAGGTGGTGGGGCCTGCCCCTGCGTGTCTGGGCTCCCGCCGGCAGCCCCAGCTCAAGGGAAGCAGCCCCTGAGGCAAGACCTGTAGGAGGCGCGGGGCGCCCCCGCCTGGAAGCCTAGTGCACAGCATGCGGGATGCGAGCCTCCGCGGGAGTAGAGGAGGCAGCCCAGCTGCGTGCGTGTGCAATCACTCCTTGGGCGGAGCCCAGTGAGCCTCCAGTACGGCAGAGCTCCAGCTCTGCTCAGAGGCCCGATCTGGCAGAGTTGCTGGCGTGAGGCTGCTCTGCCCTGGGCGAGCCTTGCCCAGACTTGCCTCGCTGCTAGGCTTCCTGCCCGGGAAGGAGCAGGCTGCGCCAGACAGGCAGACGCTCCTGGCGCCTTCCTGGCCTCAGCTCCACTCCTGCCTTGCCTTTGCACCTAGTCCCCAGGCGTCCTTGCGGAGGGCTTAGGGGCCGGTGGGGTGCACGCTGCCAAGCCCTCCAGCCGTGAGAGCTCTGTCATAGGGAAGGGAATGGCAAGTGCAGGGCTCCTCCAGCGCTCGCTTGGCCGCCCAGACTCAGCACAGCACGGAGAGCCCCAGGCTCCCAGGGCCCCTGGCTGTGGTCTGCAGCCCCACACACCCGGAGGCTGACTCCGTGAGCGCCCAGAAGGTGCCTGACAGACGTCATTTCCCTAGTGCTCTCCCCACCAGCAGAGACGTGTGCAGGTGGTTGGGGCCTGCCCCTGCGTGTCTGGGCTGCCGCCCACAGCCTCCGCTCAGGGGAAGCAGCCCCTGTGCCAAGACTGGCAGGAGGCGCGGGGCGTCCCTGCCTGGAAGCCAAGTGCACGGTCCGCTTGGAAGCGAGCCTCCTTGGGAAGCGTCGAGGGAGCCAAGCCGCGTGCAGCTGCAATCCCTGCTTGGGCCGAGCCGAGTGTGCCTCCAGGACGGCAGAGCTCCAGCTCTGCTCAGAGGCCGGATCCAGTCAAGTGCCTTGCGCGAGGCTGCTCTGGCCTGGGCGAGACTTGCCCAGGCTTGCCTCGCTGCTAGGCTTGCTGCCCAGGAAGGAGCAGGCTGCGCGATGCTGGGAGAGGCCGCTGGCGCCTTCCTGGCCTCAGCTCCACTCCTGCCTTTCCTTTGCATCTAGGCCCCAGGCGTCCGTGGGGAAGGCTTAGGAGCCGGTGGCTTGCACACTGCCAAGCCCTCCAGCAGTGAGGCCTCTCGTAGAGGGGAGGGGAGGGCAAGTGCAGGGCCCCACCAGCAGGTGCTTGGCTGCCCAGACTCAGCGCCGCACGGAGAGCACAAGGCTCCCAGGTCCCCTGGCTGTGGTCTGCAGCCCCACACTCCCGGAGGCTGACTCCGTGGGCGCCCAGAAGGTGCCTGACAGACGTCATGTCCCTAGCGCTCTGCTCCCCGGCAGAGACGTGTGCAGGGGGTGGGGCCTGCCCCTGCGTGTCTGGGCTCCCGCCGGCAGCCCCAGCTCCAGGGAAGCAGCCCCTGAGCCAAGACCTGTAGGGGGGCGCGGGGCGCCCCCGCCTGGAAGCCTAGTGCACAGCATGCGGGAAGCGAGCCTCCGCGGGAGAAGAGGAGGCAGCCCAGCTGCGTGCGTCTGCACTCACTCCTTGGGCGGAGCCCAGTGAGCCTCCAGTACGGCAGAGCTCCAGCTCTGCTCAGAGGCCCGATCTGGCAGAGTTGCTGGCGTGAGGCTGCTCTGCCCTGGGCGAGCCTTGCCCAGACTGGCCTCGCTGCTAGGCTTCCTGCCCGGGAAGGAGCAGGCTGCGCCAGACAGGCAGAAGCTCCTGGCGCCTTCCTGGCCTCAGCTCCACTCCTGCCTTGCCTTTGCACCTAGTCCCCAGGCGTCCTTGCGGAGGGCTTAGGGGCCGGTGGGGTGCACGCTGCCAAGCCCTCCAGTCGTGAGAGCTCTGTCATAGGGAAGGGAATGGCAAGTGCAGGGCTCCTCCAGCGGTCGCTTGGCCGCCCAGACTCAGCACAGCACGGAGAGCACCAGGCTTCCCAGGGCCCCTGGCTGTGGTCTGCAGCCCCACACACCCCGGAGGCTGACTCCGTGAGCGCCCAGAAGGTGCCTGACAGACGTCATTTCCCTAGTGCTCTCCCCACCAGCAGAGACGTGTGCAGGTGGTTGGGGCCTGCCCCTGCGTGTCTGGGCTGCCGCCCACAGCCTCCGCTCAGGGGAAGCAGCCCCTGTGCCAAGACCTGCAGGAGGCGCGGGGCGTCCCTGCCTGGAAGCCAAGTGCACGGTCCGCTTGGAAGCGAGCCTCCTTGGGAAGAGTCGAGGGAGCCAAGCCGCGTGCAGCTGCAATCCCGGCTTGGGCCGAGCCGAGTGTGCCTCCAGGACGGCAGAGCTCCAGCTCTGCTCAGAGGCCGGATCTAGTCAAGTGCCTTGCGCGAGGCTGCTCTGCCCAGGGCGAGATTGCCCAGGCTTGCCTCGATGCTAGGCTTGCTGCCCGGGAAGGAGCAGGCTGTGCGATGCTGGGAGAGGCCACTGGCGCCTTCCTGGCCTCAGCTCCACTCCTGCCTTGCCTTTGCATCTAGGCCCCGGGCGTCCTTGGGGAAGGCTTAGGAGCCGGTGGCTTGCACACTGCCAAGCCCTCCAGCAGGGAGGCCTCTCGTAGAGGGGAGGGGAGGGCAAGTGCAGGGCTCCACCAGCGGTTGCTTGGCCGCCCAGACTCAGCGCCGCACGGGGAGAACAAGGCTCCCAGGTCCCCTGGCTGTGGTCTGCAGCCCCACACTCCCGGAGGCTGACTCCGTGGGCGCCCAGAAGGTGCCTGACAGACGTCATGTCCCTAGCGCTCTGCTCCCCAGCAGAGACGTGTGCAGGTGGTGGGGCCTGCCCCTGCGTGTCTGGGCTCCCGCCGGCAGCCCCAGCTCCAGGGAAGCAGCCCCTGAGCCAAGACCTGTAGGGGGCGCGGGGCGCCCCCCGCCTGGAAGCCTAGTGCACAGCATGCGGGAAGCGAGCCTCCGCGGGAGAAGAGGAGGCAGCCCAGCTGCGTGCGTCTGCACTCACTCCTTGGGCGGAGCCCAGTGAGCCTCCAGTACGGCAGAGCTCCAGCTCTGCTCAGAGGCCCGATCTGGCAGAGTTGCTGGCGTGAGGCTGCTCTGCCCTGGGCGAGCCTTGCCCAGACGTGCCTCGCTGCTAGGCTTCCTGCCCGGGAAGGAGCAGGCTGCGCCAGACAGGCAGACGCTCCTGGCGCCTTCCTGGCCTCAGCTCCACTCCTGCCTTGCCTTTGCACCTAGTCCCCAGGCGTCCTTGCGGAGGGCTTAGGGGCCGGTGGGGTGCACGCTGCCAAGCCCTCCAGCCGTGAGAGCTCTGTCATAGGGAAGGGAATGGCAAGTGCAGGGCTCCTCCAGCGGTCGCTTGGCCGCCCAGACTCAGCACAGCACGGAGAGCACCAGGCTTCCCAGGGCCCCTGGCTGTGGTCTGCAGCCCCACACACCCGGAGGCTGACTCCGTGAGCGCCCAGAAGGTGCCTGACAGACGTCATTTCCCTAGTGCTCTCCCCACCAGCAGAGACGTGTGCAGGTGGTTGGGGCCTGCCCCTGCGTGTCTGGGCTGCCGCCCACAGCCTCCGCTCAGGGGAAGCAGCCCCTGTGCCAAGACCTGCAGGAGGCGCGGGGCGTCCCTGCCTGGAAGCCAAGTGCACGGTCCGCTTGGAAGCGAGCCTCCTTGGGAAGAGTCGAGGGAGCCAAGCCGCGTGCAGCTGCAATCCCGGCTTGCGCCGAGCCGAGTGTGCCTCCAGGACGGCAGAGCTCCAGCTCTGCTCCGAGGCCGGATCTAGTCAAGTGCCTTGCGCGAGGCTGCTCTGCCCAGGGCGAGACTTGCCCAGGCTTGCCTCGCTGCTAGGCTTGCTGCCCGGGAAGGAGCAGGCTGTGCGATGCTGGGAGAGGCCACTGGCGCCTTCCTGGCCTCAGCTCCACTCCTGCCTTGCCTTTGCATCTAGGCCCCGGGCGTCCTTGGGGAAGGCTTAGGAGCCGGTGGCTTGCACACTGCCAAGCCCTCCAGCAGGGAGGCCTCTCGTAGAGGGGAGGGGAGGGCAAGTGCAGGGCTCCACCAGCGGTTGCTTGGCCGCCCAGACTCAGCGCCGCACGGGGAGCACAAGGCTCCCAGGTCCCCTGGCTGTGGTCTGCAGCCCCACACTCCTGGAGGCTGACTCCGTGGGCGCCCAGAAGGTGCCTGACAGACGTCATGTCCCTAGCGCTCTGCTCCCCGGCAGAGACGTGTGCAGGGGGTGGGGCCTGCCCCTGCGTGTCTGGGCTCCCGCCGGCAGCCCCAGCTCCAGGGAAGCAGCCCCTGAGCCAAGACCTGTAGGGGGCGCGGGGCGCCCCCGCCTGGAAGCCTAGTGCACAGCATGCGGGAAGCGAGCCTCCGCGGGAGAAGAGGAGGCAGCCCAGCTGCGTGCGTCTGCACTCACTCCTTGGGCGGAGCCCAGTGAGCCTCCAGTACGGCAGAGCTCCAGCTCTGCTCAGAGGCCCGATCTGGCAGAGTTGCTGGCGTGAGGCTGCTCTGCCCTGGGCGAGCCTTGCCCAGACTTGCCTCGCTGCTAGGCTTCCTGCCCGGGAAGGAGCAGGCTGCGCCAGACAGGCAGACGCTCCTGGCGCCTTCCTGGCCTCAGCTCCACTCCTGCCTTGCCTTTGCACCTAGTCCCCAGGCGTCCTTGCGGAGGGCTTAGGGGCCGGTGGGGTGCACGCTGCCAAGCCCTCCAGCCGTGAGAGCTCTGTCATAGGGAAGGGAATGGCAAGTGCAGGGCTCCTCCAGCGCTCGCTTGGCCGCCCAGACTCAGCACAGCACGGAGAGCACCAGGCTTCCCAGGGCCCCTGGCTGTGGTCTGCAGCCCCACACACCCGGAGGCTGACTCCGTGGGCGCCCAGAAGGTGCCTGACAGACGTCATGTCCCTAGTGCTCTGCTCCCCAGCAGAGACGTGTGCAGGTGGTGGGGCCTGCCCCTGCGTGTCTGGGCTCCCGCCGGCAGCCCCAGCTCCAGGGAAGCAGCCCCTGAGCCAAGACCTGTAGGGGGCGCGGGGCGCCCCCGCCTGGAAGCCTAGTGCACAGCATGCGGGAAGCGAGCCTCCTCGGGAGAAGAGGAGGCAGCCCAGCTGCGTGCGTCTGCACTCACTCCTTGGGCGGAGCCCAGTGAGCCTCCAGTACGGCAGAGCTCCAGCTCTGCTCAGAGGCCCGATCTGGCAGAGTTGCTGGCCTGAGGCTGCTCTGCCCTGGGCGAGCCTTGCCCAGACTTGCCTCGCTGCTAGGCTTCCTGCCCGGGAAGGAGCAGGCTGCGCCAGACAGGCAGATGCTCCTGGCGCCTTCCTGGCCTCAGCTCCACTCCTGCCTTGCCTTTGCACCTAGTCCCCAGGCGTCCTTGCGGAGGGCTTAGGGGCCGGTGGGGTGCACGCTGCCAAGCCCTCCAGCCGTGAGAGCTCTGTCATAGGGAGGGGAATGGCAAGTGCAGGGCTCCTCCAGCGCTCGCTTGGCCGCCCAGACTCAGCACAGCACGGAGAGCACCAGGCTTCCCAGGGCCCCTGGCTGTGGTCTGCAGCCCCACACACCCGGAGGCTGACTCCGTGAGCGCCCAGAAGGTGCCTGACAGACGTCATTTCCCTAGTGCTCTCCCCACCAGCAGAGACGTGTGCAGGTGGTTGGGGCCTGCCCCTGCGTGTCTGGGCTGCCGCCCACAGCCTCCGCTCAGGGGAAGCAGCCCCTGTGCCAAGACCTGCAGGAGGCGCGGGGCGTCCCTGCCTGGAAGCCAAGTGCACGGTCCGCTTGGAAGCGAGCCTCCTTGGGAAGAGTCGAGGGAGCCAAGCCGCGTGCAGCTGCAATCCCTGCTTGGGCCGAGACGAGTGTGCCTCCAGGACGGCAGAGCTCCAGCTCTGCTCAGAGGCCGGATCTAGTCAAGTGCCTTGCGCGAGGCTGCTCTGCCCTGGGCGAGACTTGCCCAGGCTTGCCTCGCTGCTAGGCTTGCTGCCCGGGAAGGAGCAGGCTGTGCGATGCTGGGAGAGGCCACTGGCGCCTTCCTGGCCTCAGCTCCACTCCTGCCTTGCCTTTGCATCTAGGCCCCGGGCGTCCTTGGGGAAGGCTTAGGAGCCGGTGGCTTGCACACTGCCAAGCCCTCCAGCAGTGAGGCCTCTCGTAGAGGGGACGGGAGGGCAAGTGCAGGGCTCCTCCAGCGGTTGCTTGGCCGCCCAGACTCAGCGCCCCACGGAGAGCACAAGGCTCCCAGGTCCCCTGGCTGTGGTCTGCAGCCCCACACTCCTGGAGGCTGACTCCGTGGGCGCCCAGAAGGTGCCTGACAGACGTCATGTCCCTAGCGCTCTGCTCCCCGGCAGAGAGGTGTGCAGGGGGTGGGGCCTGCCCCTGCGTGTCTGGGCTGCCGCCGGCAGCCCCAGCTCCAGGGAAGCAGCCCCTGAGCCAAGACCTGTAGGGGGCGCGGGGCGCCCCCGCCTGGAAGCCTAGTGCACAGCATGCAGGAAGCGAGCCTCCTCGGGAGAAGAGGAGGCAGCCCAGCTGCGTGCGTCTGCACTCACTCCTTGGGCGGAGCCCAGTGAGCCTCCAGTATGGCAGAGCTCCAGCTCTGCTTAGAGGCCTGATCTGGCAGAGTTGCTGGCGTGAGGCTGCTCTGCCCTGGGCGAGCCTTGCCCAGACCTGCCTCGCTGCTAGGCTTCCTGCCCGGGAAGGAGCAGGCTGCGCCAGACAGGCAGACGCTCCTGGCGCCTTCCTGGCCTCAGCTCCACTCCTGCCTTGCCTTTGCTCCTAGTCCCCAGGCGTCCTTGTGGAGGGCTTAGGGGCCGGTGGGGTGCACGCTGCCAAGCCCTCCAGCCGTGAGAGCTCTGGCATAGGGTAGGGAATGGCAAGTGCAGGGCTCCTCCAGCGGTCGCTTGGCCGCCCAGACTCAGCACAGCACGGAGAGCACCAGGCTTCCCAGGGCCCCTGGCTGTGGTCTGCAGCCCCACACACCCGGAGGCTGACTCCGTGAGCGCCCAGAAGGTGCCTGACAGACGTCATTTCCCTAGTGCTCTCCCCACCAGCAGAGACGTGTGCAGGTGGTTGGGGCCTGCCCCTGCGTGTCTGGGCTGCCGCCCACAGCCTCCGCTCAGGGGAAGCAGCCCCTGTGCCAAGACCTGCAGGAGGCGCGGGGCGTCCCTGCCTGGAAGCCAAGTGCACAGTCCGCTTGGAAGCGAGCCTCCTTGGGAAGAGTCGAGGGAGCCAAGCCGCGTGCAGCTGCAATCCCTGCTTGGGCCGAGACGAGTGTGCCTCCAGGACGGCAGAGCTCCAGCTCTGCTCAGAGGCCGGATCTAGTCAAGTGCCTTGCGCGAGGATGCTCTGCCCAGGGCGAGACTTGCCCAGGCTTGCCTCGCTGCTAGGCTTGCTGCCCAGGAAGGAGCAGGCTGTGCGATGCTGGGAGAGGCCTCTGGCGCCTTCCTGGCCTCAGCTCCACTCCTGCCTTGCCTTTGCATCTAGGCCCCAGGCGTCCGTGGGGAAGGCTTTGGAGCCGGTGGCTTGCACACTGCCAAGCCCTCCAGCAGTGAGGCCTCTCTTAGAGGGGAGGGGAGGGCAAGTGCAGGGCTCCTCCAGCGCTCGCTTGGCCGCCCAGACTCAGCGCCGCACGGAGAGCACAAGGCTCCCAGGTCCCCTGGCTGTGGTCTGCAGCCCCACACACCCGGAGGCTGACTCCGTGGGCGCCCAGAAGGTGCCTGACAGACGTCATGTCCCTAGCGCTCTGCTCCCCAGCAGAGACGTGTGCAGGTGGTGGGGCCTGCCCCTGCGTGTCTGGGCTCCCGCCGGCAGCCCCAGCTCAAGGGAAGCAGCCCCTGAGCCAAGACCTGGAGGAGGCGCGGGGCGCCCCCGCCTGGAAGCCTAGTGCACAGCATGCGGGATGCGAGCCTCCGCGGGAGAAGAGGAGGCAGCCCAGCTGCGTGCGTGTGCAATCACTCCTTGGGCGGAGCCCAGTGAGCCTCCAGTACTGCAGAGCTCCAGCTCTGCTCAGAGGCCCGATCTGGCAGAGTTGCTGGCGTGAGGCTGCTCTGCCCTGGGCGAGCCTTGCCCAGACTTGCCTCGCTGCTAGGCTTCCTGCCCGGGAAGGAGCAGGCTGCGCCAGACAGGCAGACGCTCCTGGCGCCTTCCTGGCCTCAGCTCCACTCCTGCCTTGCCTTTGCACCTAGTCCCCAGGCGTCCTTGCGGAGGGCTTAGGGGCCGGTGGGGTGCACGCTGCCAAGCCCTCCAGCCGTGAGAGCTCTGTCATAGGGAAGGGAATGGCAAGTGCAGGGCTCCTCCAGCGCTCGCTTGGCCGCCCAGACTCAGCACAGCACGGAGAGCACCAGGCTCCCAGGGCCCCTGGCTGTGGTCTGCAGCCCCACACACCCGGAGGCTGACTCCGTGAGCGCCCAGAAGGTGCCTGACAGACGTCATTTCCCTAGTGCTCTCCCCACCAGCAGAGACGTGTGCAGGTGGTTGGGGCCTGCCCCTGCGTGTCTGGGCTGCCGCCCACAGCCTCCGCTCAGGGGAAGCAGCCCCTGTGCCAAGACTGGCAGGAGGCGCGGGGCATCCCTGCCTGGAAGCCAAGTGCACGTTCCGCTTGGAAGCGAGCCTCCTTGGGAAGCGTCGAGGGAGCCAAGCCGCGTGCAGCTGCAATCCCTGCTTGGGCCGAGCCGAGTGTGCCTCCAGGACGGCAGAGCTCCAGCTCTGCTCAGAGGCCGGATCCAGTCAAGTGCCTTGCGCGAGGCTGCTCTGGCCTGGGCGAGACTTGCCCAGGCTTGCCTCGCTGCTAGGCTTGCTGCCCAGGAAGGAGCAGGCTGCGCGATGCTGGGAGAGGCCGCTGGCGCCTTCCTGGCCTCAGCTCCACTCCTGCCTTTCCTTTGCATCTAGGCCCCAGGCGTCCGTGGGGAAGGCTTAGGAGCCGGTGGCTTGCACACTGCCAAGCCCTCCAGCAGTGAGGCCTCTCGTAGAGGGGAGGGGAGGGCAAGTGCAGGGCTCCACCAGCAGGTGCTTGGCTGCCCAGACTCAGCGCCGCACGGAGAGCACAAGGCTCCCAGGTCCCCTGGCTGTGGTCTGCATCCCCACACTCCTGGAGGCTGACTCCGTGGGCGCCCAGAAGGTGCCTTACAGACGTCATGTCCCTAGCGCTCTGCTCCCCAGCAGAGACGTGTGCAGGTGGTGGGGCCTGCCCCTGCGTGTCTGGGCTCCCGCCGGAAACCCCAGCTCCAGGGAAACAGCCCCTGAGCCAAGACCTGTAGGAGGCGCGGGGCGCCTCCGCCTGGAAGCCTAGTGCACAGCATGCGGGAAGCGAGCCTCCTTGGGAGAAGAGGAGGCAGCCCAGCTGGGTGCGTGTGCAATCACTCCGTGGGCGGAGCCCAGTGAGCCTCCAGTACGGCAGAGCTCCAGCTCTGCTCAGAGGCCCGATCTGGCAGAGTTGCTGGCGTGAGGCTGCTCTGCCCTGGGCGAGCCTTGCCCAGACCTGCCTCGCTGCTAGGCTTCCTGCCCGGGAAGGAGCAGGCTGCGCGAGACAGGCAGGCGCTCCTGGCGCCTTCCTGGCCTCAGCTCCACTCCTGCCTTGCCTTTGCTCCTAGTCCCCAGGCCTCCTTGCGGAGGGCTTAGGGGCCGGTGGGGTGCACGCTGCCAAGCCCTCCAGCCGTGAGAGCTCTGGCATAGAGTAGGGAATGGCAAGTGCAGGGCTCCTCCAGCGGTCGCTTGGCCGCCCAGACTCAGCACAGCACGGAGAGCACCAGGCTTCCCAGGGCCCCTGGCTGTGGTCTGCAGCCCCACACACCCGGAGGCTGACTCCGTGAGCGCCCAGAAGGTGCCTGACAGACGTCATTTCCCTAGTGCTCTCCCAACCAGCAGAGACGTGTGCAGGTGGTTGGGGCCTGCCCCTGCGTGTCTGGGCTGCCGCCCACAGCCTCCGCTCAGGGGAAGCAGCCCCTGTGCCAAGACCTGCAGGAGGCGCGGGGCGTCCCTGCCTGGAAGCCAAGTGCACAGTCCGCTTGGAAGCGAGCCTCCTTGGGAAGAGTCGAGGGAGCCAAGCCGCGTGCAGCTGCAATCCCTGCTTGGGCCGAGACGAGTGTGCCTCCAGGACGGCAGAGCTCCAGCTCTGCTCAGAGGCCGGATCTAGTCAAGTGCCTTGCGCGAGGATGCTCTGCCCAGGGCGAGACTTGCCCAGGCTTGCCTCGCTGCTAGGCTTGCTGCCCAGGAAGGAGCAGGCTGTGCGATGCTGGGAGAGGCCTCTGGCGCCTTCCTGGCCTCAGCTCCACTCCTGCCTTGCCTTTGCATCTAGGCCCCAGGCGTCCGTGGGGAAGGCTTTGGAGCCGGTGGCTTGCACACTGCCAAGCCCTCCAGCAGTGAGGCCTCTCTTAGAGGGGAGGGGAGGGCAAGTGCAGGGCTCCTCCAGCGCTCGCTTGGCCGCCCAGACTCAGCGCCGCACGGAGAGCACAAGGCTCCCAGGTCCCCTGGCTGTGGTCTGCAGCCCCACACACCCGGAGGCTGACTCCGTGGGCGCCCAGAAGGTGCCTGACAGACGTCATGTCCCTAGCGCTCTGCTCCCCAGCAGAGACGTGTGCAGGTGGTGGGGCCTGCCCCTGCGTGTCTGGGCTCCCGCCGGCAGCCCCAGCTCAAGGGAAGCAGCCCCTGAGGCAAGACCTGTAGGAGGCGCGGGGCGCCCCCGCCTGGAAGCCTAGTGCACAGCATGCGGGATGCGAGCCTCCGCGGGAGTAGAGGAGGCAGCCCAGCTGCGTGCGTGTGCAATCACTCCTTGGGCGGAGCCCAGTGAGCCTCCAGTACGGCAGAGCTCCAGCTCTGCTCAGAGGCCCGATCTGGCAGAGTTGCTGGCGTGAGGCTGCTCTGCCCTGGGCGAGCCTTGCCCAGACTTGCCTCGCTGCTAGGCTTCCTGCCCGGGAAGGAGCAGGCTGCGCCAGACAGGCAGACGCTCCTGGCGCCTTCCTGGCCTCAGCTCCACTCCTGCCTTGCCTTTGCACCTAGTCCCCAGGCGTCCTTGCGGAGGGCTTAGGGGCCGGTGGGGTGCACGCTGCCAAGCCCTCCAGCCGTGAGAGCTCTGTCATAGGGAAGGGAATGGCAAGTGCAGGGCTCCTCCAGCGCTCGCTTGGCCGCCCAGACTCAGCACAGCACGGAGAGCCCCAGGCTCCCAGGGCCCCTGGCTGTGGTCTGCAGCCCCACACACCCGGAGGCTGACTCCGTGAGCGCCCAGAAGGTGCCTGACAGACGTCATTTCCCTAGTGCTCTCCCCACCAGCAGAGACGTGTGCAGGTGGTTGGGGCCTGCCCCTGCGTGTCTGGGCTGCCGCCCACAGCCTCCGCTCAGGGGAAGCAGCCCCTGTGCCAAGACTGGCAGGAGGCGCGGGGCGTCCCTGCCTGGAAGCCAAGTGCACGGTCCGCTTGGAAGCGAGCCTCCTTGGGAAGCGTCGAGGGAGCCAAGCCGCGTGCAGCTGCAATCCCTGCTTGGGCCGAGCCGAGTGTGCCTCCAGGACGGCAGAGCTCCAGCTCTGCTCAGAGGCCGGATCCAGTCAAGTGCCTTGCGCGAGGCTGCTCTGGCCTGGGCGAGACTTGCCCAGGCTTGCCTCGCTGCTAGGCTTGCTGCCCAGGAAGGAGCAGGCTGCGCGATGCTGGGAGAGGCCGCTGGCGCCTTCCTGGCCTCAGCTCCACTCCTGCCTTTCCTTTGCATCTAGGCCCCAGGCGTCCGTGGGGAAGGCTTAGGAGCCGGTGGCTTGCACACTGCCAAGCCCTCCAGCAGTGAGGCCTCTCGTAGAGGGGAGGGGAGGGCAAGTGCAGGGCCCCACCAGCAGGTGCTTGGCTGCCCAGACTCAGCGCCGCACGGAGAGCACAAGGCTCCCAGGTCCCCTGGCTGTGGTCTGCAGCCCCACACTCCCGGAGGCTGACTCCGTGGGCGCCCAGAAGGTGCCTGACAGACGTCATGTCCCTAGCGCTCTGCTCCCCGGCAGAGACGTGTGCAGGGGGTGGGGCCTGCCCCTGCGTGTCTGGGCTCCCGCCGGCAGCCCCAGCTCCAGGGAAGCAGCCCCTGAGCCAAGACCTGTAGGGGGCGCGGGGCGCCCCCGCCTGGAAGCCTAGTGCACAGCATGCGGGAAGCGAGCCTCCGCGGGAGAAGAGGAGGCAGCCCAGCTGCGTGCGTCTGCACTCACTCCTTGGGCGGAGCCCAGTGAGCCTCCAGTACGGCAGAGCTCCAGCTCTGCTCAGAGGCCCGATCTGGCAGAGTTGCTGGCGTGAGGCTGCTCTGCCCTGGGCGAGCCTTGCCCAGACTGGCCTCGCTGCTAGGCTTCCTGCCCGGGAAGGAGCAGGCTGCGCCAGACAGGCAGACGCTCCTGGCGCCTTCCTGGCCTCAGCTCCACTCCTGCCTTGCCTTTGCACCTAGTCCCCAGGCGTCCTTGCGGAGGGCTTAGGGGCCGGTGGGGTGCACGCTGCCAAGCCCTCCAGTCGTGAGAGCTCTGTCATAGGGAAGGGAATGGCAAGTGCAGGGCTCCTCCAGCGGTCGCTTGGCCGCCCAGACTCAGCACAGCACGGAGAGCACCAGGCTTCCCAGGGCCCCTGGCTGTGGTCTGCAGCCCCACACACCCGGAGGCTGACTCCGTGAGCGCCCAGAAGGTGCCTGACAGACGTCATTTCCCTAGTGCTCTCCCCACCAGCAGAGACGTGTGCAGGTGGTTGGGGCCTGCCCCTGCGTGTCTGGGCTGCCGCCCACAGCCTCCGCTCAGGGGAAGCAGCCCCTGTGCCAAGACCTGCAGGAGGCGCGGGGCGTCCCTGCCTGGAAGCCAAGTGCACGGTCCGCTTGGAAGCGAGCCTCCTTGGGAAGAGTCGAGGGAGCCAAGCCGCGTGCAGCTGCAATCCCGGCTTGGGCCGAGCCGAGTGTGCCTCCAGGACGGCAGAGCTCCAGCTCTGCTCAGAGGCCGGATCTAGTCAAGTGCCTTGCGCGAGGCTGCTCTGCCCAGGGCGAGATTGCCCAGGCTTGCCTCGATGCTAGGCTTGCTGCCCGGGAAGGAGCAGGCTGTGCGATGCTGGGAGAGGCCACTGGCGCCTTCCTGGCCTCAGCTCCACTCCTGCCTTGCCTTTGCATCTAGGCCCCGGGCGTCCTTGGGGAAGGCTTAGGAGCCGGTGGCTTGCACACTGCCAAGCCCTCCAGCAGGGAGGCCTCTCGTAGAGGGGAGGGGAGGGCAAGTGCAGGGCTCCACCAGCGGTTGCTTGGCCGCCCAGACTCAGCGCCGCACGGGGAGCACAAGGCTCCCAGGTCCCCTGGCTGTGGTCTGCAGCCCCACACTCCCGGAGGCTGACTCCGTGGGCGCCCAGAAGGTGCCTGACAGACGTCATGTCCCTAGCGCTCTGCTCCCCAGCAGAGACGTGTGCAGGTGGTGGGGCCTGCCCCTGCGTGTCTGGGCTCCCGCCGGCAGCCCCAGCTCCAGGGAAGCAGCCCCTGAGCCAAGACCTGTAGGGGGCGCGGGGCGCCCCCGCCTGGAAGCCTAGTGCACAGCATGCGGGAAGCGAGCCTCCGCGGGAGAAGAGGAGGCAGCCCAGCTGCGTGCGTCTGCACTCACTCCTTGGGCGGAGCCCAGTGAGCCTCCAGTACGGCAGAGCTCCAGCTCTGCTCAGAGGCCCGATCTGGCAGAGTTGCTGGCGTGAGGCTGCTCTGCCCTGGGCGAGCCTTGCCCAGACGTGCCTCGCTGCTAGGCTTCCTGCCCGGGAAGGAGCAGGCTGCGCCAGACAGGCAGACGCTCCTGGCGCCTTCCTGGCCTCAGCTCCACTCCTGCCTTGCCTTTGCACCTAGTCCCCAGGCGTCCTTGCGGAGGGCTTAGGGGCCGGTGGGGTGCACGCTGCCAAGCCCTCCAGCCGTGAGAGCTCTGTCATAGGGAAGGGAATGGCAAGTGCAGGGCTCCTCCAGCGGTCGCTTGGCCGCCCAGACTCAGCACAGCACGGAGAGCACCAGGCTTCCCAGGGCCCCTGGCTGTGGTCTGCAGCCCCACACACCCGGAGGCTGACTCCGTGAGCGCCCAGAAGGTGCCTGACAGACGTCATTTCCCTAGTGCTCTCCCCACCAGCAGAGACGTGTGCAGGTGGTTGGGGCCTGCCCCTGCGTGTCTGGGCTGCCGCCCACAGCCTCCGCTCAGGGGAAGCAGCCCCTGTGCCAAGACCTGCAGGAGGCGCGGGGCGTCCCTGCCTGGAAGCCAAGTGCACGGTCCGCTTGGAAGCGAGCCTCCTTGGGAAGAGTCGAGGGAGCCAAGCCGCGTGCAGCTGCAATCCCGGCTTGGGCCGAGCCGAGTGTGCCTCCAGGACGGCAGAGCTCCAGCTCTGCTCCGAGGCCGGATCTAGTCAAGTGCCTTGCGCGAGGCTGCTCTGCCCAGGGCGAGACTTGCCCAGGCTTGCCTCGCTGCTAGGCTTGCTGCCCGGGAAGGAGCAGGCTGTGCGATGCTGGGAGAGGCCACTGGCGCCTTCCTGGCCTCAGCTCCACTCCTGCCTTGCCTTTGCATCTAGGCCCCGGGCGTCCTTGGGGAAGGCTTAGGAGCCGGTGGCTTGCACACTGCCAAGCCCTCCAGCAGGGAGGCCTCTCGTAGAGGGGAGGGGAGGGCAAGTGCAGGGCTCCACCAGCGGTTGCTTGGCCGCCCAGACTCAGCGCCGCACGGGGAGCACAAGGCTCCCAGGTCCCCTGGCTGTGGTCTGCAGCCCCACACTCCTGGAGGCTGACTCCGTGGGCGCCCAGAAGGTGCCTGACAGACGTCATGTCCCTAGCGCTCTGCTCCCCGGCAGAGACGTGTGCAGGTGGTGGGGCCTGCCCCTGCGTGTCTGGGCTCCCGCCGGCAGCCCCAGCTCCAGGGAAGCAGCCCCTGAGCCAAGACCTGTAGGGGCGCGGGGCGCCCCCGCCTGGAAGCCTAGTGCACAGCATGCGGGAAGCGAGCCTCCGCGGGAGAAGAGGAGGCAGCCCAGCTGCGTGCGTCTGCACTCACTCCTTGGGCGGAGCCCAGTGAGCCTCCAGTACGGCAGAGCTCCAGCTCTGCTCAGAGGCCCGATCTGGCAGAGTTGCTGGCGTGAGGCTGCTCTGCCCTGGGCGAGCCTTGCCCAGACTTGCCTCGCTGCTAGGCTTCCTGCCCGGGAAGGAGCAGGCTGCGCCAGACAGGCAGACGCTCCTGGCGCCTTCCTGGCCTCAGCTCCACTCCTGCCTTGCCTTTGCACCTAGTCCCCAGGCGTCCTTGCGGAGGGCTTAGGGGCCGGTGGGGTGCACGCTGCCAAGCCCTCCAGCCGTGAGAGCTCTGTCATAGGGAAGGGAATGGCAAGTGCAGGGCTCCTCCAGCGCTCGCTTGGCCGCCCAGACTCAGCACAGCACGGAGAGCACCAGGCTTCCCAGGGCCCCTGGCTGTGGTCTGCAGCCCCACACACCCGGAGGCTGACTCCGTGGGCGCCCAGAAGGTGCCTGACAGACGTCATGTCCCTAGTGCTCTGCTCCCCAGCAGAGACGTGTGCAGGTGGTGGGGCCTGCCCCTGCGTGTCTGGGCTCCCGCCGGCAGCCCCAGCTCCAGGGAAGCAGCCCCTGAGCCAAGACCTGTAGGGGGCGCGGGGCGCCCCCGCCTGGAAGCCTAGTGCACAGCATGCGGGAAGCGAGCCTCCTCGGGAGAAGAGGAGGCAGCCCAGCTGCGTGCGTCTGCACTCACTCCTTGGGCGGAGCCCAGTGAGCCTCCAGTACGGCAGAGCTCCAGCTCTGCTCAGAGGCCCGATCTGGCAGAGTTGCTGGCCTGAGGCTGCTCTGCCCTGGGCGAGCCTTGCCCAGACTTGCCTCGCTGCTAGGCTTCCTGCCCGGGAAGGAGCAGGCTGCGCCAGACAGGCAGATGCTCCTGGCGCCTTCCTGGCCTCAGCTCCACTCCTGCCTTGCCTTTGCACCTAGTCCCCAGGCGTCCTTGCGGAGGGCTTAGGGGCCGGTGGGGTGCACGCTGCCAAGCCCTCCAGCCGTGAGAGCTCTGTCATAGGGAGGGGAATGGCAAGTGCAGGGCTCCTCCAGCGCTCGCTTGGCCGCCCAGACTCAGCACAGCACGGAGAGCACCAGGCTTCCCAGGGCCCCTGGCTGTGGTCTGCAGCCCCACACACCCGGAGGCTGACTCCGTGAGCGCCCAGAAGGTGCCTGACAGACGTCATTTCCCTAGTGCTCTCCCCACCAGCAGAGACGTGTGCAGGTGGTTGGGGCCTGCCCCTGCGTGTCTGGGCTGCCGCCCACAGCCTCCGCTCAGGGGAAGCAGCCCCTGTGCCAAGACCTGCAGGAGGCGCGGGGCGTCCCTGCCTGGAAGCCAAGTGCACGGTCCGCTTGGAAGCGAGCCTCCTTGGGAAGAGTCGAGGGAGCCAAGCCGCGTGCAGCTGCAATCCCTGCTTGGGCCGAGACGAGTGTGCCTCCAGGACGGCAGAGCTCCAGCTCTGCTCAGAGGCCGGATCTAGTCAAGTGCCTTGCGCGAGGCTGCTCTGCCCTGGGCGAGACTTGCCCAGGCTTGCCTCGCTGCTAGGCTTGCTGCCCGGGAAGGAGCAGGCTGTGCGATGCTGGGAGAGGCCACTGGCGCCTTCCTGGCCTCAGCTCCACTCCTGCCTTGCCTTTGCATCTAGGCCCCGGGCGTCCTTGGGGAAGGCTTAGGAGCCGGTGGCTTGCACACTGCCAAGCCCTCCAGCAGTGAGGCCTCTCGTAGAGGGGACGGGAGGGCAAGTGCAGGGCTCCTCCAGCGGTTGCTTGGCCGCCCAGACTCAGCGCCCCACGGAGAGCACAAGGCTCCCAGGTCCCCTGGCTGTGGTCTGCAGCCCCACACTCCTGGAGGCTGACTCCGTGGGCGCCCAGAAGGTGCCTGACAGACGTCATGTCCCTAGCGCTCTGCTCCCCGGCAGAGAGGTGTGCAGGGGGTGGGGCCTGCCCCTGCGTGTCTGGGCTGCCGCCGGCAGCCCCAGCTCCAGGGAAGCAGCCCCTGAGCCAAGACCTGTAGGGGGCGCGGGGCGCCCCCGCCTGGAAGCCTAGTGCACAGCATGCAGGAAGCGAGCCTCCTCGGGAGAAGAGGAGGCAGCCCAGCTGCGTGCGTCTGCACTCACTCCTTGGGCGGAGCCCAGTGAGCCTCCAGTATGGCAGAGCTCCAGCTCTGCTTAGAGGCCTGATCTGGCAGAGTTGCTGGCATGAGGCTGCTCTGCCCTGGGCGAGCCTTGCCCAGACCTGCCTCGCTGCTAGGCTTCCTGCCCGGGAAGGAGCAGGCTGCGCCAGACAGGCAGACGCTCCTGGCGCCTTCCTGGCCTCAGCTCCACTCCTGCCTTGCCTTTGCTCCTAGTCCCCAGGCGTCCTTGTGGAGGGCTTAGGGGCCGGTGGGGTGCACGCTGCCAAGCCCTCCAGCCGTGAGAGCTCTGGCATAGGGTAGGGAATGGCAAGTGCAGGGCTCCTCCAGCGGTCGCTTGGCCGCCCAGACTCAGCACAGCACGGAGAGCACCAGGCTTCCCAGGGCCCCTGGCTGTGGTCTGCAGCCCCACACACCCGGAGGCTGACTCCGTGAGCGCCCAGAAGGTGCCTGACAGACGTCATTTCCCTAGTGCTCTCCCCACCAGCAGAGACGTGTGCAGGTGGTTGGGGCCTGCCCCTGCGTGTCTGGGCTGCCGCCCACAGCCTCCGCTCAGGGGAAGCAGCCCCTGTGCCAAGACCTGCAGGAGGCGCGGGGCGTCCCTGCCTGGAAGCCAAGTGCACAGTCCGCTTGGAAGCGAGCCTCCTTGGGAAGAGTCGAGGGAGCCAAGCCGCGTGCAGCTGCAATCCCTGCTTGGGCCGAGACGAGTGTGCCTCCAGGACGGCAGAGCTCCAGCTCTGCTCAGAGGCCGGATCTAGTCAAGTGCCTTGCGCGAGGATGCTCTGCCCAGGGCGAGACTTGCCCAGGCTTGCCTCGCTGCTAGGCTTGCTGCCCAGGAAGGAGCAGGCTGTGCGATGCTGGGAGAGGCCTCTGGCGCCTTCCTGGCCTCAGCTCCACTCCTGCCTTGCCTTTGCATCTAGGCCCCAGGCGTCCGTGGGGAAGGCTTTGGAGCCGGTGGCTTGCACACTGCCAAGCCCTCCAGCAGTGAGGCCTCTCTTAGAGGGGAGGGGAGGGCAAGTGCAGGGCTCCTCCAGCGCTCGCTTGGCCGCCCAGACTCAGCGCCGCACGGAGAGCACAAGGCTCCCAGGTCCCCTGGCTGTGGTCTGCAGCCCCACACACCCGGAGGCTGACTCCGTGGGCGCCCAGAAGGTGCCTGACAGACGTCATGTCCCTAGCGCTCTGCTCCCCGGCAGAGACGTGTGCAGGGGGTGGGGCCTGCCCCTGCGTGTCTGGGCTCCCGCCGGCAGCCCCAGCTCCAGGGAAGCAGCCCCTGAGCCAAGACCTGTAGGGGGCGCGGGGCGCCCCCGCCTGGAAGCCTAGTGCACAGCATGCGGGAAGCGAGCCTCCGCGGGAGAAGAGGAGGCAGCCCAGCTGCGTGCGTCTGCACTCACTCCTTGGGCGGAGCCCAGTGAGCCTCCAGTACGGCAGAGCTCCAGCTCTGCTCAGAGGCCCGATCTGGCAGAGTTGCTGGCGTGAGGCTGCTCTGCCCTGGGCGAGCCTTGCCCAGACTTGCCTCGCTGCTAGGCTTCCTGCCCGGGAAGGAGCAGGCTGCGCCAGACAGGCAGACGCTCCTGGCGCCTTCCTGGCCTCAGCTCCACTCCTGCCTTGCCTTTGCACCTAGTCCCCAGGCGTCCTTGCGGAGGGCTTAGGGGCCGGTGGGTTGCACGCTGCCAAGCCCTGCAGCCGTGAGATCTCTGTCATAGGGAAGGGAATGGCAAGTGCAGGGCTCCTCCAGCGCTCGCTTGGCCGCCCAGACTCAGCACAGCACGGAGAGCACCAGGCTTCCCAGGGCCCCTGGCTGTGGTCTGCAGCCCCACACACCCGGAGGCTGACTCCGTGGGCGCCCAGAAGGTGCCTGACAGACGTCATGTCCCTAGTGCTCTGCTCCCCAGCAGAGACGTGTGCAGGTGGTGGGGCCTGCCCCTGCGTGTCTGGGCTCCCGCCGGCAGCCCCAGCTCCAGGGAAGCAGCCCCTGAGCCAAGACCTGTAGGGGGCGCGGGGCGCCCCCGCCTGGAAGCCTAGTGCACAGCATGCGGGAAGCGAGCCTCCTCGGGAGAAGAGGAGGCAGCCCAGCTGCGTGCGTCTGCACTCACTCCTTGGGCGGAGCCCAGTGAGCCTCCAGTACGGCAGAGCTCCAGCTCTGCTCAGAGGCCCGATCTGGCAGAGTTGCTGGCCTGAGGCTGCTCTGCCCTGGGCGAGCCTTGCCCAGACTTGCCTCGCTGCTAGGCTTCCTGCCCGGGAAGGAGCAGGCTGCGCCAGACAGGCAGATGCTCCTGGCGCCTTCCTGGCCTCAGCTCCACTCCTGCCTTGCCTTTGCACCTAGTCCCCAGGCGTCCTTGCGGAGGGCTTAGGGGCCGGTGGGGTGCACGCTGCCAAGCCCTCCAGCCGTGAGAGCTCTGTCATAGGGAGGGGAATGGCAAGTGCAGGTCTCCTCCAGCGCTCGCTTGGCCGCCCAGACTCAGCACAGCACGGAGAGCACCAGGCTTCCCAGGGCCCCTGGCTGTGGTCTGCAGCCCCACACACCCGGAGGCTGACTCCGTGAGCGCCCAGAAGGTGCCTGACAGACGTCATTTCCCTAGTGCTCTCCCCACCAGCAGAGACGTGTGCAGGTGGTTGGGGCCTGCCCCTGCGTGTCTGGGCTGCCGCCCACAGCCTCCGCTCAGGGGAAGCAGCCCCTGTGCCAAGACCTGCAGGAGGCGCGGGGCGTCCCTGCCTGGAAGCCAAGTGCCCGGTCCGCTTGGAAGCGAGCCTCCTTGGGAAGAGTCGAGGGAGCCAAGCCGCGTGCAGCTGCAATCCCTGCTTGGGCCGAGACGAGTGTGCCTCCAGGACGGCAGAGCTCCAGCTCTGCTCAGAGGCCGGATCTAGTCAAGTGCCTTGCGCGAGGCTGCTCTGCCCTGGGCGAGACTTGCCCAGGCTTGCCTCGCTGCTAGGCTTGCTGCCCGGGAAGGAGCAGGCTGTGCGATGCTGGGAGAGGCCACTGGCGCCTTCCTGGCCTCAGCTCCACTCCTGCCTTGCCTTTGCATCTAGGCCCCGGGCGTCCTTGGGGAAGGCTTAGGAGCCGGTGGCTTGCACACTGCCAAGCCCTCCAGCAGTGAGGCCTCTCGTAGAGGGGACGGGAGGGCAAGTGCAGGGCTCCTCCAGCGGTTGCTTGGCCGCCCAGACTCAGCGCCCCACGGAGAGCACAAGGCTCCCAGGTCCCCTGGCTGTGGTCTGCAGCCCCACACTCCTGGAGGCTGACTCCGTGGGCGCCCAGAAGGTGCCTGACAGACGTCATGTCCCTAGCGCTCTGCTCCCCGGCAGAGAGGTGTGCAGGGGGTGGGGCCTGCCCCTGCGTGTCTGGGCTGCCGCCGGCAGCCCCAGCTCCAGGGAAGCAGCCCCTGAGCCAAGACCTGTAGGGGGCGCGGGGCGCCCCCGCCTGGAAGCCTAGTGCACAGCATGCAGGAAGCGAGCCTCCTCGGGAGAAGAGGAGGCAGCCCAGCTGCGTGCGTCTGCACTCACTCCTTGGGCGGAGCCCAGTGAGCCTCCAGTATGGCAGAGCTCCAGCTCTGCTTAGAGGCCTGATCTGGCAGAGTTGCTGGCATGAGGCTGCTCTGCCCTGGGCGAGCCTTGCCCAGACCTGCCTCGCTGCTAGGCTTCCTGCCCGGGAAGGAGCAGGCTGCGCCAGACAGGCAGACGCTCCTGGCGCCTTCCTGGCCTCAGCTCCACTCCTGCCTTGCCTTTGCTCCTAGTCCCCAGGCGTCCTTGTGGAGGGCTTAGGGGCCGGTGGGGTGCACGCTGCCAAGCCCTCCAGCCGTGAGAGCTCTGGCATAGGGTAGGGAATGGCAAGTGCAGGGCTCCTCCAGCGGTCGCTTGGCCGCCCAGACTCAGCACAGCACGGAGAGCACCAGGCTTCCCAGGGCCCCTGGCTGTGGTCTGCAGCCCCACACACCCGGAGGCTGACTCCGTGAGCGCCCAGAAGGTGCCTGACAGACGTCATTTCCCTAGTGCTCTCCCCACCAGCAGAGACGTGTGCAGGTGGTTGGGGCCTGCCCCTGCGTGTCTGGGCTGCCGCCCACAGCCTCCGCTCAGGGGAAGCAGCCCCTGTGCCAAGACCTGCAGGAGGCGCGGGGCGTCCCTGCCTGGAAGCCAAGTGCACAGTCCGCTTGGAAGCGAGCCTCCTTGGGAAGAGTCGAGGGAGCCAAGCCGCGTGCAGCTGCAATCCCTGCTTGGGCCGAGACGAGTGTGCCTCCAGGACGGCAGAGCTCCAGCTCTGCTCAGAGGCCGGATCTAGTCAAGTGCCTTGCGCGAGGATGCTCTGCCCAGGGCGAGACTTGCCCAGGCTTGCCTCGCTGCTAGGCTTGCTGCCCAGGAAGGAGCAGGCTGTGCGATGCTGGGAGAGGCCTCTGGCGCCTTCCTGGCCTCAGCTCCACTCCTGCCTTGCCTTTGCATCTAGGCCCCAGGCGTCCGTGGGGAAGGCTTTGGAGCCGGTGGCTTGCACACTGCCAAGCCCTCCAGCAGTGAGGCCTCTCTTAGAGGGGAGGGGAGGGCAAGTGCAGGGCTCCTCCAGCGCTCGCTTGGCCGCCCAGACTCAGCGCCGCACGGAGAGCACAAGGCTCCCAGGTCCCCTGGCTGTGGTCTGCAGCCCCACACACCCGGAGGCTGACTCCGTGGGCGCCCAGAAGGTGCCTGACAGACGTCATGTCCCTAGCGCTCTGCTCCCCAGCAGAGACGTGTGCAGGTGGTGGGGCCTGCCCCTGCGTGTCTGGGCTCCCGCCGGCAGCCCCAGCTCAAGGGAAGCAGCCCCTGAGGCAAGACCTGTAGGAGGCGCGGGGCGCCCCCGCCTGGAAGCCTAGTGCACAGCATGCGGGATGCGAGCCTCCGCGGGAGTAGAGGAGGCAGCCCAGCTGCGTGCGTGTGCAATCACTCCTTGGGCGGAGCCCAGTGAGCCTCCAGTACTGCAGAGCTCCAGCTCTGCTCAGAGGCCCGATCTGGCAGAGTTGCTGGCGTGAGGCTGCTCTGCCCTGGGCGAGCCTTGCCCAGACTTGCCTCGCTGCTAGGCTTCCTGCCCGGGAAGGAGCAGGCTGCGCCAGACAGGCAGACGCTCCTGGCGCCTTCCTGGCCTCAGCTCCACTCCTGCCTTGCCTTTGCACCTAGTCCCCAGGCGTCCTTGCGGAGGGCTTAGGGGCCGGTGGGGTGCACGCTGCCAAGCCCTCCAGCCGTGAGAGCTCTGTCATAGGGAAGGGAATGGCAAGTGCAGGGCTCCTCCAGCGCTCGCTTGGCCGCCCAGACTCAGCACAGCACGGAGAGCACCAGGCTCCCAGGGCCCCTGGCTGTGGTCTGCAGCCCCACACACCCGGAGGCTGACTCCGTGAGCGCCCAGAAGGTGCCTGACAGACGTCATTTCCCTAGTGCTCTCCCCACCAGCAGAGACGTGTGCAGGTGGTTGGGGCCTGCCCCTGCGTGTCTGGGCTGCCGCCCACAGCCTCCGCTCAGGGGAAGCAGCCCCTGTGCCAAGACTGGCAGGAGGCGCGGGGCATCCCTGCCTGGAAGCCAAGTGCACGGTCCGCTTGGAAGCGAGCCTCCTTGGGAAGCGTCGAGGGAGCCAAGCCGCGTGCAGCTGCAATCCCTGCTTGGGCCGAGCCGAGTGTGCCTCCAGGACGGCAGAGCTCCAGCTCTGCTCAGAGGCCGGATCCAGTCAAGTGCCTTGCGCGAGGCTGCTCTGGCCTGGGCGAGACTTGCCCAGGCTTGCCTCGCTGCTAGGCTTGCTGCCCAGGAAGGAGCAGGCTGCGCGATGCTGGGAGAGGCCGCTGGCGCCTTCCTGGCCTCAGCTCCACTCCTGCCTTTCCTTTGCATCTAGGCCCCAGGCGTCCGTGGGGAAGGCTTAGGAGCCGGTGGCTTGCACACTGCCAAGCCCTCCAGCAGTGAGGCCTCTCGTAGAGGGGAGGGGAGGGCAAGTGCAGGGCTCCACCAGCAGGTGCTTGGCTGCCCAGACTCAGCGCCGCACGGAGAGCACAAGGCTCCCAGGTCCCCTGGCTGTGGTCTGCATCCCCACACTCCTGGAGGCTGACTCCGTGGGCGCCCAGAAGGTGCCTTACAGACGTCATGTCCCTAGCGCTCTGCTCCCCAGCAGAGACGTGTGCAGGTGGTGGGGCCTGCCCCTGCGTGTCTGGGCTCCCGCCGGAAACCCCAGCTCCAGGGAAACAGCCCCTGAGCCAAGACCTGTAGGAGGCGCGGGGCGCCTCCGCCTGGAAGCCTAGTGCACAGCATGCGGGAAGCGAGCCTCCTTGGGAGAAGAGGAGGCAGCCCAGCTGGGTGCGTGTGCAATCACTCCGTGGGCGGAGCCCAGTGAGCCTCCAGTACGGCAGAGCTCCAGCTCTGCTCAGAGGCCCGATCTGGCAGAGTTGCTGGCGTGAGGCTGCTCTGCCCTGGGCGAGCCTTGCCCAGACCTGCCTCGCTGCTAGGCTTCCTGCCCGGGAAGGAGCAGGCTGCGCGAGACAGGCAGGCGCTCCTGGCGCCTTCCTGGCCTCAGCTCCACTCCTGCCTTGCCTTTGCTCCTAGTCCCCAGGCCTCCTTGCGGAGGGCTTAGGGGCCGGTGGGGTGCACGCTGCCAAGCCCTCCAGCCGTGAGAGCTCTGGCATAGAGTAGGGAATGGCAAGTGCAGGGCTCCTCCAGCGGTCGCTTGGCCGCCCAGACTCAGCACAGCACGGAGAGCACCAGGCTTCCCAGGGCCCCTGGCTGTGGTCTGCAGCCCCACACACCCGGAGGCTGACTCCGTGAGCGCCCAGAAGGTGCCTGACAGACGTCATTTCCCTAGTGCTCTCCCAACCAGCAGAGACGTGTGCAGGTGGTTGGGGCCTGCCCCTGCGTGTCTGGGCTGCCGCCCACAGCCTCCGCTCAGGGGAAGCAGCCCCTGTGCCAAGACCTGCAGGAGGCGCGGGGCGTCCCTGCCTGGAAGCCAAGTGCACAGTCCGCTTGGAAGCGAGCCTCCTTGGGAAGAGTCGAGGGAGCCAAGCCGCGTGCAGCTGCAATCCCTGCTTGGGCCGAGACGAGTGTGCCTCCAGGACGGCAGAGCTCCAGCTCTGCTCAGAGGCCGGATCTAGTCAAGTGCCTTGCGCGAGGATGCTCTGCCCAGGGCGAGACTTGCCCAGGCTTGCCTCGCTGCTAGGCTTGCTGCCCAGGAAGGAGCAGGCTGTGCGATGCTGGGAGAGGCCTCTGGCGCCTTCCTGGCCTCAGCTCCACTCCTGCCTTGCCTTTGCATCTAGGCCCCAGGCGTCCGTGGGGAAGGCTTTGGAGCCGGTGGCTTGCACACTGCCAAGCCCTCCAGCAGTGAGGCCTCTCTTAGAGGGGAGGGGAGGGCAAGTGCAGGGCTCCTCCAGCGCTCGCTTGGCCGCCCAGACTCAGCGCCGCACGGAGAGCACAAGGCTCCCAGGTCCCCTGGCTGTGGTCTGCAGCCCCACACACCCGGAGGCTGACTCCGTGGGCGCCCAGAAGGTGCCTGACAGACGTCATGTCCCTAGCGCTCTGCTCCCCAGCAGAGACGTGTGCAGGTGGTGGGGCCTGCCCCTGCGTGTCTGGGCTCCCGCCGGCAGCCCCAGCTCAAGGGAAGCAGCCCCTGAGGCAAGACCTGTAGGAGGCGCGGGGCGCCCCCGCCTGGAAGCCTAGTGCACAGCATGCGGGATGCGAGCCTCCGCGGGAGTAGAGGAGGCAGCCCAGCTGCGTGCGTGTGCAATCACTCCTTGGGCGGAGCCCAGTGAGCCTCCAGTACGGCAGAGCTCCAGCTCTGCTCAGAGGCCCGATCTGGCAGAGTTGCTGGCGTGAGGCTGCTCTGCCCTGGGCGAGCCTTGCCCAGACTTGCCTCGCTGCTAGGCTTCCTGCCCGGGAAGGAGCAGGCTGCGCCAGACAGGCAGACGCTCCTGGCGCCTTCCTGGCCTCAGCTCCACTCCTGCCTTGCCTTTGCACCTAGTCCCCAGGCGTCCTTGCGGAGGGCTTAGGGGCCGGTGGGGTGCACGCTGCCAAGCCCTCCAGCCGTGAGAGCTCTGTCATAGGGAAGGGAATGGCAAGTGCAGGGCTCCTCCAGCGCTCGCTTGGCCGCCCAGACTCAGCACAGCACGGAGAGCCCCAGGCTCCCAGGGCCCCTGGCTGTGGTCTGCAGCCCCACACACCCGGAGGCTGACTCCGTGAGCGCCCAGAAGGTGCCTGACAGACGTCATTTCCCTAGTGCTCTCCCCACCAGCAGAGACGTGTGCAGGTGGTTGGGGCCTGCCCCTGCGTGTCTGGGCTGCCGCCCACAGCCTCCGCTCAGGGGAAGCAGCCCCTGTGCCAAGACTGGCAGGAGGCGCGGGGCGTCCCTGCCTGGAAGCCAAGTGCACGGTCCGCTTGGAAGCGAGCCTCCTTGGGAAGCGTCGAGGGAGCCAAGCCGCGTGCAGCTGCAATCCCTGCTTGGGCCGAGCCGAGTGTGCCTCCAGGACGGCAGAGCTCCAGCTCTGCTCAGAGGCCGGATCCAGTCAAGTGCCTTGCGCGAGGCTGCTCTGGCCTGGGCGAGACTTGCCCAGGCTTGCCTCGCTGCTAGGCTTGCTGCCCAGGAAGGAGCAGGCTGCGCGATGCTGGGAGAGGCCGCTGGCGCCTTCCTGGCCTCAGCTCCACTCCTGCCTTTCCTTTGCATCTAGGCCCCAGGCGTCCGTGGGGAAGGCTTAGGAGCCGGTGGCTTGCACACTGCCAAGCCCTCCAGCAGTGAGGCCTCTCGTAGAGGGGAGGGGAGGGCAAGTGCAGGGCCCCACCAGCAGGTGCTTGGCTGCCCAGACTCAGCGCCGCACGGAGAGCACAAGGCTCCCAGGTCCCCTGGCTGTGGTCTGCAGCCCCACACTCCCGGAGGCTGACTCCGTGGGCGCCCAGAAGGTGCCTTACAGACGTCATGTCCCTAGCGCTCTGCTCCCCAGCAGAGACGTGTGCAGGTGGTGGGGCCTGCCCCTGCGTGTCTGGGCTCCCGCCGGAAACCCCAGCTCCAGGGAAACAGCCCCTGAGCCAAGACCTGTAGGAGGCGCGGGGCGCCCCCGCCTGGAAGCCTAGTGCACAGCATGCGGGAAGCGAGCCTCCTCGGGAGAAGAGGAGGCAGCCCAGCTGCGTGCGTCTGCACTCACTCCTTGGGCGGAGCCCAGTGAGCCTCCAGTACGGCAGAGCTCCAGCTCTGCTTAGAGGCCTGATCTGGCAGAGTTGCTGGCGTGAGGCTGCTCTGCCCTGGGCGAGCCTTGCCCAGACTTGCCTCGCTGCTAGGCTTCCTGCCCGGGAAGGAGCAGGCTGCGCGAGACAGGCAGACGCTCCTGGCGCCTTCCTGGCCTCAGCTCCACTCCTGCCTTGCCTTTGCTCCTAGTCCCCAGGCGTCCTTGCGGAGGGCTTAGGGGCCGGTGGGGTGCACGCTGCCAAGCCCTCCAGCCGTGAGAGCTCTGGCATAGGGTAGGGAATGGCAAGTGCAGGGCTCCTCCAGCGGTCGCTTGGCCGCCCAGACTCAGCACAGCACGGAGAGCACCAGGCTTCCCAGGGCCCCTGGCTGTGGTCTGCAGCCCCACACACCCGGAGGCTGACTCCGTGAGCGCCCAGAAGGTGCCTGACAGACGTCATTTCCCTAGTGCTCTCCCAACCAGCAGAGACGTGTGCAGGTGGTTGGGGCCTGCCCCTGCGTGTCTGGGCTCCCACCCACAGCCTCCGCTCAGGGGAAGCAGCCCCTGTGCCAAGACCTGCAGGAGGCGCGGGGCGTCCCTGCCTGGAAGCCAAGTGCACAGTCCGCTTGGAAGCGAGCCTCCTTGGGAAGAGTCGAGGGAGCCAAGCCGCGTGCAGCTGCAATCCCGGCTTGGGCCGAGACGAGTGTGCCTCCAGGACGGCAGAGCTCCAGCTCTGCTCAGAGGCCGGATCTAGTCAAGTGCCTTGCGCGAGGATGCTCTGCCCAGGGCGAGACTTGCCCAGGCTTGCCTCGCTGCTAGGCTTGCTGCCCAGGAAGGAGCAGGCTGTGCGATGCTGGGAGAGGCCTCTGGCGCCTTCCTGGCCTCAGCTCCACTCCTGCCTTGCCTTTGCATCTAGGCCCCAGGCGTCCGTGGGGAAGGCTTTGGAGCCGGTGGCTTGCACACTGCCAAGCCCTCCAGCAGTGAGGCCTCTCTTAGAGGGGAGGGGAGGGCAAGTGCAGGGCTCCTCCAGCGCTCGCTTGGCCGCCCAGACTCAGCGCCGCACGGAGAGCACAAGGCTCCCAGGTCCCCTGGCTGTGGTCTGCAGCCCCACACACCCGGAGGCTGACTCCGTGGGCGCCCAGAAGGTGCCTGACAGACGTCATGTCCCTAGCGCTCTGCTCCCCAGCAGAGACGTGTGCAGGTGGTGGGGCCTGCCCCTGCGTGTCTGGGCTCCCGCCGGCAGCCCCAGCTCAAGGGAAGCAGCCCCTGAGGCAAGACCTGTAGGAGGCGCGGGGCGCCCCCGCCTGGAAGCCTAGTGCACAGCATGCGGGATGCGAGCCTCCGCGGGAGAAGAGGAGGCAGCCCAGCTGCGTGCGTGTGCAATCACTCCTTGGGCGGAGCCCAGTGAGCCTCCAGTACGGCAGAGCTCCAGCTCTGCTCAGAGGCCCGATCTGGCAGAGTTGCTGGCGTGAGGCTGCTCTGCCCTGGGCGAGCCTTGCCCAGACTTGCCTCGCTGCTAGGCTTCCTGCCCGGGAAGGAGCAGGCTGCGCCAGACAGGCAGACGCTCCTGGCGCCTTCCTGGCCTCAGCTCCACTCCTGCCTTGCCTTTGCACCTAGTCCCCAGGCGTCCTTGCGGAGGGCTTAGGGGCCGGTGGGTTGCACGCTGCCAAGCCCTGCAGCCGTGAGATCTCTGTCATAGGGAAGGGAATGGCAAGTGCAGGGCTCCTCCAGCGCTCGCTTGGCCGCCCAGACTCAGCACAGCACGGAGAGCACCAGGCTTCCCAGGGCCCCTGGCTGTGGTCTGCAGCCCCACACACCCGGAGGCTGACTCCGTGAGCGCCCAGAAGGTGCCTGACAGACGTCATTTCCCTAGTGCTCTCCCCACCAGCAGAGACGTGTGCAGGTGGTTGGGGCCTGCCCCTGCGTGTCTGGGCTGCCGCCCACAGCCTCCGCTCAGGGGAAGCAGCCCCTGTGCCAAGACCTGCAGGAGGCGCGGGGCGTCCCTGCCTGGAAGCCAAGTGCACGGTCCGCTTGGAAGCGAGCCTCCTTGGGAAGAGTCGAGGGAGCCAAGCCGCGTGCAGCTGCAATCCCGGCTTGGGCCGAGCTGAGTGTGCCTCCAGGACGGCAGAGCTCCAGCTCTGCGCAGAGGCCGGATCTAGTCAAGTGCCTTGCGCGAGGCTGCTCTGCCCTGGGCGAGACCTGCCCAGGCTTGCCTCGCTGCTAGGCTTGCTGCCCAGGAAGGCGCAGGCTGTGCGATGCTGGGAGAGGCCGCTGGTGCCTTCCTGGCCTCAGCTCCACTCCTGCCTTGCCTTTGCACCTAGGCCCCAGGCGTCCTTGGGGAAGGCTTAGGAGCCGGTGGCTTGCACACTGCCAAGCCCTCCAGAAGTGAGGCCTCTCTTAGAGGGGAGGGGAGGGCAAGTGCAGGGCTACTCCAGCGGGTGCTTGGCCGCCCAGACTCAGCGCCGCATGGAGAGCACAAGGCTCCCAGGTCCCTTGGCTGTGGTCTGCAGCCCCACACACCCGGAGGCTGACTCCGTGGGCGCCCAGAAGCTGGCTGACAGAGGTCATGTCCCTAGCGCTCTCCTCCCCAGCAGAGACGTGTGCAGGTGGTGGGGCCTGCCCCTGCGTGTCTGGGCTCCCGCCGGCAGCCCCAGCTCCAGGGAAGCAGCCCCTGAGGCAAGACCTGTAGGAGGCGCGGGGCGACTCCGCCTGGAAGCCTAGTGCACAGCATGCGGGAAGCGAGCCTCCGCGGGAGAAGAGGAGGCAGCCCAGCTGCGTGCGTCTGCAATCACTCCTTGGGCGGAGCCCAGTGAGCCTCCAGTATGGCAGAGCTCCAGCTCTGCTCAGAGGCCCGATCTGGCAGAGTTGCTGGCGTGAGGCTGCTCTGCCCTGGGCGAGCCTTGCCCAGACTTGCCTCGCTGCTAGGCTTCCTGCCCGGGAAGGAGCAGGCTGCGCCAGACAGGCAGACGCTCCTGGCGCCTTCCTGGCCTCAGCTCCACTCCTGCCTTGCCTTTGCACCTAGTCCCCAGGCGTCCTTGCGGAGGGCTTAGGGGCCGGTGGGGTGCACGCTGCCAAGCCCTCCAGCCGTGAGAGCTCTGTCATAGGGAAGGGAATGGCAAGTGCAGGGCTCCTCCAGCGCTCGCTTGGCCGCCCAGACTCAGCACAGCACGGAGAGCACCAGGCTTCCCAGGGCCCCTGGCTGTGGTCTGCAGCCCCACACACCCGGAGGCTGACTCCGTGAGCGCCCAGAAGGTGCCTGACAGACGTCATTTCCCTAGTGCTCTCCCCACCAGCCGAGACATGTGCAGGTGGTTGGGGCCTGCCCCTTCGTGTCTGGGCTGCCGCCCACAGCCTCCGCTCAGGGGAAGCAGCCCCTGTGTCAAGACCTGCAGGAGGCGCGGGGCGTCCCTGCCTGGAAGCCAAGTGCACGGTCCGCTTGGAAGCGAGCCTCCTTGGGAAGAGTCGAGGGAGCCAAGCCGCGTGCAGCTGCAATCCCTGCTTGGGCCGAGACGAGTGTGCCTCCAGGACGGCAGAGCTCCAGCTCTGCTCAGAGGCCGGATCTAGTCAAGTGCCTTGCGCGAGGCTGCTCTGCCCTGGGCGAGACTTGCCCAGGCTTGCCTCGCTGCTAGGCTTGCTGCCCGGGAAGGAGCAGGCTGTGCGATGCTGGGAGAGGCCACTGGCGCCTTCCTGGCCTCAGCTCCACTCCTGCCTTGCCTTTCCATCTAGGCCCCGGGCGTCCTTGGGGAAGGCTTAGGAGCCGGTGGCTTGCACACTGCCAAAACCTCCAGCAGTGAGGCCTCTCGTAGAGGGGACGGGAGGGCAAGTGCAGGGCTCCTCCAGCGGTTGCTTGGCCGCCCAGACTCAGCGCCCCACGGAGAGCACAAGGCTCCCAGGTCCCCTGGCTGTGGTCTGCAGCCCCACACTCCCGGAGGCTGACTCCGTGGGCGCCCAGAAGGTGCCTGACAGACGTCATGTCCCTAGCGCTCTGCTCCCCGGCAGAGAGGTGTGCAGGGGGTGGGGCCTGCCCCTGCGTGTCTGGGCTCCCGCCGGCAGCCCCAGCTCCAGGGAAGCAGCCCCTGAGCCAAGACCTGTAGGAGGCGCGGGGCGCCCCCGCCTGGAAGCCTAGTGCACAGCATGCAGGAAGCGAGCCTCCTCGGGAGAAGAGGAGGCAGCCCAGCTGCGTGCGTCTGCACTCACTCCTTGGGCGGAGCCCAGTGAGCCTCCAGTACGGCAGAGCTCCAGCTCTGCTTAGAGGCCTGATCTGGCAGAGTTGCTGGCGTGAGGCTGCTCTGCCCTGGGCGAGCCTTGCCCAGACTTGCCTCGCTGCTAGGCTTCCTGCCCGGGAAGGAGCAGGCTGCGCGAGACAGGCAGACGCTCCTGGCGCCTTCCTGGCCTCAGCTCCACTCCTGCCTTGCCTTTGCTCCTAGTCCCCAGGCGTCCTTGCGGAGGGCTTAGGGGCCGGTGGGGTGCACGCTGCCAAGCCCTCCCGCCGTGAGAGCTCTGGCATAGGGTAGGGAATGGCAAGTGCAGGGCTCCTCCAGCGGTCGCTTGGCCGCCCAGACTCAGCACAGCACGGAGAGCACCAGGCTTCCCAGGGCCCCTGGCTGTGGTCTGCAGCCCCACACACCCGGAGGCTGACTCCGTGGGCGCCCAGAAGGTGCCTGACAGACGTCATGTCCCTAGCGCTCTGCTCCCCGGCAGAGAGGTGTGCAGGGGGTGGGGCCTGCCCCTGCGTGTCTGGGCTCCCGCCGGCAGCCCCAGCTCCAGGGAAGCAGCCCCTGAGGCAAGACCTGTAGGAGGCGCGGGGCGACTCCGCCTGGAAGCCTAGTGCACAGCATGCGGGAAGCGAGCCTCCGCGGGAGAAGAGGAGGCAGCCCAGCTGCGTGCGTCTGCAATCACTCCTTGGGCGGAGCCCAGTGAGCCTCCAGTATGGCAGAGCTCCAGCTCTGCTCAGAGGCCCGATCTGGCAGAGTTGCTGGCGTGAGGCTGCTCTGCCCTGGGCGAGCCTTGCCCAGACTTGCCTCGCTGCTAGGCTTCCTGCCCAGGAAGGAGCAGGCTGCGCCAGACAGGCAGACGCTCCTGGCGCCTTCCTGGCCTCAGCTCCACTCCTGCCCTGCCTTTGCAGCTAGTCCCCAGGCGTCCTTGCGGAGGGCTTAGGGGCGGCTGGGTTGCACGCTGCCAAGCCCTGCAGCCGTGAGAGCTCTGTCATAGGGAAGGGAATGGCAAGTGCAGGGCTCCTCCAGCAGTCGCTTGGCCGCCCAGACTCAGCACAGCACGGAGAGAACCAGGCTCCCAGGGCCCCTGGCTCTGGTCTGCAGCCCCACACACCCTGAAGCTGACTCGGTGGGCGCCCAGAAAGTGCCTGACAGACGTCATTTCCCTCGTGCTGTCCCCTCCAGCAGAGACGTGTGCTGGTGGTGGGGCCTGCCCCTGCGTGTCTGGGCTGCCGCCCACAGCCTCCGCTCAGGGGAAGCAGCCCCTGTGCCAAGACTGGCAGGAGGCGCGGGGCGTCCCTGCCTGGAAGCCAAGTGTAGAGTACGCTTGGAAGCGAGCCTCTTTGGGAAGAGTCGAGGGAGCCAAGCCGCGTGCAGCTGCAATCCCTGCTTGGGCCGAGCCAAGTGTGCCTCCAGGACGGCAGAGCTCCAGCTCTGCGCAGAGGCCGGATCTAGTCAAGTGCCTTGCGCGAGGCTGCTCTGCCCTGGGCGAGACTTGCCCAGGCTTGCCTCGCTGCTAGGCTTGCTGCCCAGGAAGGAGCAGGCTGTGCGATGCTGGGAGAGGCCACTGGCGCCTTCCTGGCCTCAGCTCCACTCCTGCATTGCCTTTGCATCTAGGCCCCAGGCGTCCTTGGGCAAGGCTTAGGAGCCCCTGGCTTGCACACTGCCAAGCCGTCCAGCAGTGAGGCCTCTCTTAGAGGGGAGGGGAGGGCAAGTGCAGGGCTCCTCCAGCGGTTGCTTGGCCGCCCAGACTCAGCACAGCACGGAGAGCACCAGGCTCCCAGGGCCGCTGGCTGTGGTCTGCAGCCCCACACACCCGGAGGCTGACTCCGTGAGCGCCCAGAAGGTGCCTGACAGACGTCATTTCCCTAGTGCTCTCCTCCCCAGCAGAGACGTGTGCAGGTCGTTGGGGCCTGCCCCTGCGTGTCTGGGGTCCCGCCCGCAGCCCCAGCTCAGGGGAAGCAGCCCCTGAGCCAAGACCTGCAGGAGGTGCGGGGCATCCATGCCTGGAAGCCAAGTGCACAGTATGCCGGAAGCGAGCCTCCTTGGGAGGATTCCTGGGATCCAAGTTACTTGCAGCTGCAGACCCTACTTGGGCGGAGCCGAGTGCGCCTCCAGTAAGGCAGAGCTCTGGGTCTGCTCTGAGGCCGGATCTAGTAAAGTTCCTTGCGCTTGGCTGCTCTGCTGTGGGCGAGTCTTTCCCAAACTTGCCTCGCTGATAGGCTTACTGCCCAGGAAGGAGCAGTCTGCCCGAGGTTGGGAGAGGCCACTGGCGCCTTCCTGGCCTCAGCTGCGCTCCTGCCTTGCCTTTGCCACTAGGCCCCAGGCCTCCTTTCGGAGGGCTCAGCGTCCGGTGGGTTCCACACTGCCAATCGATCCAGTCTTGAAAGTTCTCTCAGAGGAAATAGAAGGGCAACTGCAGGGTTCCTCCAGCTGTTGCTTGGACACCCAGACTCAGCGCCACACTGAGAGCACCAGGCACCCAGGTATCCTAGCTGGCGTCTGCAGCCCCCAGACATGGACATCTCCGTGGGTGCCCAGCAGTTTCCTGACAAACATAGGTTCCCTAGCGCTGTCCTCCTCAGCAGAGATGTGTGCAGGTGGGTGGGGCCTGCCCCTGCGTGTCTGGGCTCTCACCCACAGCCCCAATTCAGGGGAAGCAGTCCCTGAGCTAAGACCTGTAGGAGAAGCAGGACACCCCCGCCTGGAAGCCGCGTGCACAGCATGTGGCGAAGCGAGCCTCCTTGGGTTAAGATGAGGCAGCCTAACCGCCTGAGGCTGCAAGCCCTTGTTATGCTGAGCCGAGTGCGCCTCCAGTAAGGCAGCGTTTCAGCTCTGCTCAGAGGCCTGATCTGGCAGAGTTCCTGGCGCGAGGCTGCTCTGCTCTTGGTGAGCCTTGCCCAGACTTGCCTCGCTGCTAGGCTTCCTGACCAGGAAGGAGCAGGCTGCGCGATGCTCGGAGACGCCACTGGCGCCTTCCTGGCCTCAGCTCCGCTCCTGACTTGCCTTTGCACCTAGGCCCTAGGTGTCTTTGCAGAGGTTTTAGGGGCTGGTGTGTTCCACACTGCCAAGGGCTCCAGCAGTGTGAACTCTGTTTGAGTGAAAGGAAGGGTATATTTGGAGTACAATCCTTTATCAGATATGAGGCCCACACCCTCACCCTGAACCCTTACCCTCATCCTTACCCTGACCCTGAACCCTCACACCTCACCCCTCACCCTAACATGTTGGGGGACTATTCCCCAAACTCTAACCTTAACCCTACCCTAACCCGACACCCTACCCACATCCTAAACCTAACCCACATCATAGTCACGCCCTCAACCCTATACTTACCCTTGAAGTACGTACCCGCCTCAACTTCGTTTTTGACACCTCCTATGCATAACAAAAGACAAGGTCATAATGTTTCAAACATGGATCCGAGACCCATTATCCACATAAAAGGAATATACATACTGGGAGCACATCATTTAAATCTCTTGCATCACCAAAATACCTCTCCACCACGTATCCAATCGCCATTGATGGATCACATCTATCTCATACGTTGTATAACTTAGCAATCAAATACGCAGCAGTCATCTGGGTAATTATATACACAAGATATATTTACACCATAAATATTTCAACACATGCCGCTTTCTACGATGAGTTCAATCTTCACAAAAGTAGGATGAACAGCACCTGTTTCCACTAGGATCCATAGCATTGCACAAAGTGACAGTGAGCGTGAAAATCTTAATGATGACCACCAGAAAGAAGGTCAGCACGGTTGATATCACAGATTTTTCAGTGTTCCAATACAAGTTCTACCCAAATCCATAAAGAAAGACATACGCATAGGAAACTACACATTGAAAGCAAGTCTATTGAGATAAATATTGGACATCAATTGTATGAATCTTTAAGGCATAACTGCAGACATTCTTCAGACATTCTTCAAATTCATAGAATGACAACAAAGTATGGCTACGTACAATCCATTCGGTTTTATAAACCACTCATGAATGACCTCACAAGCCATTGAAAACCAGATGACAATTTCAAATAGCTTTGATCTACAAACAAGGCTGTAAGACAGAAAGTTAAAATCGAAATACATGAAGTAAATCCTCAGTAGATATGAAAACATCCCATGGTAGTGAAGTCAATTAACATTAGTTATTAGGGCTTTCATGCACAGACTCATCTCCGATCGATGTGATCTCAATTCATATTTGGCAAAAAATACAAAAGCTTATCTTAGCAGTCATATTATTTTTCTTTGTACCCCTAAAATGAACATGAAAAACTAAATTAAACTTGGAGGCTCACATTTCCCAATCGGTATACAAAGCAACGGCATGTCAAACTTTCCAATTCACATATGCATTTAAATGAAATTGGATGAGATACCCCTAAATAAACACATACTGCTATGCCCAATGTTTCACAAGGCAGAAAACACTCAATGAATGCAACGGAGAGGGTAACAGCCAGGAAGGCCAGGGGTCTCCAAAGGGAGGAGATGGGGTGCAAGTGTCAAGACAGTTATCTGTCACTTCCGAGGCAGGAGGAAACAAGCTGTTCTCTTTTTTCCCCTTCTCGATACAAATTTAAAAAGAGGTTTTCTCTTACAATTCTGTGTTGCTAGAATGACACCTGGTTCCACCTGAACTTCACTTTTCTCATACTTTGAGCTGACCAAGGCATTTTTCTTATGGAAAGGTTTGCCTTAAGCTATGTGACTGAACTATGTATTTACCCTAGACTCTGTCTTCAAGTAGGTTCTGCCTAAAGGCTCAGAACTGACTTGACAAACCAATATGCTTTACTCATACATGGTTCTCCTGATCTATGTGAATGAAGCTATCTATTTGCTCATATCAATCGTTTCATGGCCCAGGATGACTCACCTGGTGCCACGGTCATCTCCATATATCTTGTGGGTGAGGGGTCTGCTACCATTCCTTTCTCTAATGAGTAGACTGCTAGTAGCTGGATAACATCCAGCTAAAGATGAGTAGGGGGCACTCTTTCTGCCCCCTTCTGATGTCTATGTCAGAAGCTTTCTCTCTTTTATACTTTAATAAAACGTTGCGACACAAAAGCTCTGAGTGATGAAGCCTCATCACTGGCCCCGGGTTGAATTCTTCCTCTAAGGAGCCCAAGAATTCCAGCATCTTTCATGGTTAGACAACAACCTTTCCAAACAATGGTCTTTTCAAAAAAAATGATGATAAGTGATGAGTATGCAGATGTCTACGAATGAAATGGGAACCATATGTCAAACCACAGAAAAATATATCTTCCCTCAACATACATATAACACAATCAGGCCTTCATATGCATCGATTCGCCAACTATCAAGTCATACAAATATGGATGTAAAATATCACAATACATTCCAAAGTTGAAAAGTGATGGATATTGACTTTTGCCCACTGGTGCTTCTTTTGATGTCATCTCCATCATATTAGCTATGACAATGAATCATGTGCTGTGCTAAGTCACTTACATTGCGTCCAACTCTTTGGCATCATATGGACTAGGCCCCACCAGGCTCTTCTCTCCATGAGATTCTCTAGGCAAGGATACTGGAGTGGGTTGCCATGCTCTCCCTCAGGAGATCTTCCCACCCCAGGGATCGAATCCATATCTCCTATGTGTCCTGCATGGGTATGTTCCGCATGTTCTTTACCACTAGAACCACCTGGGAAGCCCCAAGACACATGAACATCAGTGGATTTGGGGATCCACGGGGCAAATACAGAACCATTCCTCCAACAAAACTGAAGAATGACTTGAAAATCTCAAACAACACATGAGTATATGTGTTCACAAACTTCACGGAGCACGGGTTTCTTCGATCTGAAAACTGGCGTCAATGAAGGACTGTGTGAAGAATGCTTCAAAGTCTATTTGGCAAACACAGCCTAAGTTGGCTATATTTAGTCCTCAGATGAATGGAATGTCATGAGTACTGGTCGTTTCAAATAAGTAGCATGTGAAGCTGTTTACACTTATTGGGATGCGTGGTATACCACATTCACACATTTCAGTAGCATTGGTGCCCAAACGATACATTTCTCAGGGGAAGCTTCTACATGGACTCTTGGGATCAGAGCTCTAACTCATACACACATACTTTTCCTTTTCAAATGATCCTGCATGATAAGCAAACAAAACACTGGATGAACACCTAGACGGTGAGCTCTGTACTAAATGACTTTAAAGCCAGTAGATGGAATGAGCTGATGAGGAAGACTACAAACGAGTCATCTTCTTCAACTTGGTCAAACTGCTCACAGTCATACAAGTGAATGAAAAGTTGAGCCTGTTGTCATTCAATCTGTTTAAAAGAAATTGAAGAATAAAACAAATTAGTAAATCTTATTTTCTTAGTAAACATTGTATGATTTCTGCACAGCTTTGTTACTGGCATGAATAGAATATCTACAATAATAACTTGTCACAGTGAAATGGATTCACATTCGATATCGAGTCACATCTATCATTGATGCCATAGCTGTTTGATACCATTGCTTGAATGAATGCAACTTATGTGACTTCACAAACTACAAACACGACTAACATAATAGGTATTACAAAACCTTGAGTGACGTGAGCGTGAAGACTTAGTAGAGTTGCTCTCAAGAATAACGATACTATTATTCACTCCAGCCATAGTACTGGAATCTGTACATTCACACCCCTGCAAAAGAAACGGAAAGGATAGAATAATAATAAAGGGACTTCATAACTATATTCCTACTGTAAACGTTCAACACTATGTTTTCTTTTAAACTGACTTTCATATTTGGTCTACTGTAACCTCTTCTGTGTTCATTTTATGCTAAACTTACTGCTAACAGTAAAATTACCATACGAGCTCTAATTAATTTTTTTTTTACTTGCAAAGCTAGTGATAGAACCAAAGGCCGATATCTACATCAAACAGGAGGAACGGAATGGAAACTGTAAACAATTTTATGGAATAACATTTCCGTGCTCCTGTTCAGTCAAACGGACATTCAAAAGGACGTGATTTTTCTGAAAGTTTATTTCGGAAACTTGGAAGTGGATGACTGCAAACAATAAAACGAATAATATATTGATACATAATATTAAGGATATACAGTGGGTCATTCTTTTTCCTATTCTGCCACAGCTAACTGACTGGAAGTCAGTTGTCATAACTACTACTAACATAAGACCCTCACCGATAAGTGAAGATACATAGGAAAATCCATAATAGATCTAAAAACCATCAAAGATAAAATGGTAATAAAAAAAATACAGTGACAGTTTAGTTGGTATAAGAAACAGGATGATTATGAAAGCAAAGCCAACAATCATGTATAGGCCATGGAAGCCCGTGGCTGTCACGAGTGTTGACTTGTATCCTTCATCTGAGGTTGTTAAAAGTGCGTGGTAAAATCCAGAGGTTTGCAGCAGCAGTGGTAACCTCCTGAACAGACTGAAATAAAAAGGGTTTCCAGAATATCCTGACGATTATCATCTACTAGGCTGCGGTGAGCTCAAGCAATACATACTCCAGAGGACAGAAGACAGACAGGTTGGGAACACGTCTACTGCACTTAGGGAGAAAGGGAATGTTGCTACTCAGCCTAGTCCAAGTGTAGAAGCAACACCTCGGTGATTCGACCTTTAAAGACTCGATACATATGAGAACGACTGGTATGAATAAACCTTCAGAAGTGCCTTCTCAGACCTCCTCCCATCATAAGCACAAGCATAATGAAAACACTGAGTTTTCATGGTCTCACGCAAAATTCGACTCACTTATGACTTTGCTTTGAGAAGAGTTGAACTACTCATTGTTTAAGAGAAATGATCCTTTCTTCTCGGAAGATCTGTGAATCATTCATAGGGTGTGGTGAATAAACTACTTAAGGATCTAATACGTAAAAATGCAATAGGCTAAGCACAGAGATGTTTTTCTCCCTTTCTCAAAGGATGGAACATTTTGTATTTGCACTGATTTTATGTCTTGACTTCATGTACAATTATATATTGATTTTTTTAGTTGACATACAATAGGACTAAAAATATTGATATAATACTAATAACTCATGTTGGTATGCGTGGTTGTCACATAGGATTCACAGGAGATTTAAATTCACAGTTGTCAACATAAAGGATGACTGCTATTTAGCTTCTTCGTGAATCTAGACCATGAATGAAGAGTTTTCCTCCACATATTTCACTGAGGGAAATACAAGGATGATAGGCATAATACTATGCTTCGACTCATGGATATCTAAGCATTGCTCACAATACCGATCTGATTTTCGACATCAGGGTTCTTTCAGTGTCCTTGAACAGCATTTGTTTTTCTGTATACAGAAGAAACAAACTCATGAGTATCAAACTTGTTCACATAAAACATGTGTATGAATTGTTATCTTCCTGAACCAGGGGTCAAACCCACATCACTTCCACCTCCTGCACTGGTAGGCAGATTATTTATCAACTGCGCCACCTGGGAATCGACATACATTTCAAGGACCACTGCCATCAGCTCCTACTGTTCATGACCAAAGTAGGAGAAACAACATTGGAAGTACTCATAAGGGTACTCATAGGAAGTACTCATAAGTCAAGGAACTGTTATACTGGGTACTCTCGTTGTTACTGGGACAAGTCAGTTCCTCCGATGATGATGGGTATAACTGAAAAATTATTACAAATGCATGGGATGCGATGTCTACATGATAAATGTGTTCCTCTTATACTATTTCTTCAGGGATGCCTACTTCAGCATGAAGGACTGCACTTCAAGGGATGCCTGCTATTCCAGCTCAAGCAACAGATAGTGAAGTGCAGATCACTGTCCTTTGTTGAAAATAATCTGCAGTTTGTCAACACAGGGAACATGCCGGAGGAACCCTCGGGATGGAACTCTAAAAACAGGTTGGGCCCTCTTTTTGCCAAGCCCTGCGATAAAATACAAATCAGAAAAAGAAAAATAGCATCGGTTTGGTCAGGACTTTCTCATCTTTTCTTTCTTGGTAGCAGGAAGCAGACATTGAGGCCAGAGGACGGCAGGATTTCATTGTGAACTAACGTTGGGTGGGGTGGAAGCTCATCACTCTAGTCAGAATGTGGCTCAATAAAACGGAATTTCATTCGCTTCATGGACATAGAGTTCTATAATCCTTCATTAAGGAATTCAATAAGTTATATTTCCTTACACCTTCACAATCTCTTGGTTTACAAGAATGTCAATTGCTAGTCCAGCACTTATACAATGAGTGTTACAGGTAGTATGAGTGTATACATGATGAGGAGCAATGGCAGGAAGTTTATTTATTCTCTGTTTGAATTCTTGATTTTTAATATAATTTTTTATAATATCCTTACAGATGTGAATATTTTAGTGACATGTATAAATACACGTTGAGTAGTGCTATGATACTCATAGTGTTGGCACAATAAATATCATGCTTACTATGTGCTTTTCCTATATTCCTTTTGAGATTCTCTTCCATTATATATTATCATAAGATATTTAATAGTTTCCTAAACTGTACAGTAGGTCCTTGTGGCTTCTTTTATATATAGTAATGTATTTGTTAATTATTCAAACAAAAACTGGTACACAAATATTCACAGTGTCATTCACAATAGCTCAAAGGTAGAGCTCATTCAAGTGTCCGTTGGTGGGAGACTGAATATGCAACACAAGGTATATTCGGAAGCTTGAACGGTATTCCACCATACAAAAAAGTCCATGAAATAGTGCTGCCACTCTGCAAGACATTACAGAAATGACTCCAAAACGAACACATGGAATAAACACATAGTTCGAATCCAATTCATGCTATGTACCCAAAAGGACTGGGAAAGGGGGCTGAAAAAATGGATACTTCTTCAGTCATACTCACACCAGCATGATTCACACTGGCAAACAAAGAGAAGTAATCTAAGTGTCCATGGCAGCCAATTCCATAAACAAACTGTGGTATACACACAATGGAATCTCATTCGGCCCTTCAAAGTCAGTAATTCTGACAATGCGACAATGTGGACAAACCTTATGGTCATTAGATTAAGTGAAATAAACCAGACCAAGAAAAAGACAAACGTTCTGTGATTCCCCTCGTATGAGATATCCAAACAAGTCAAATCTGTCAGAAATAGCAGAAAGTGATTCCGACCGATCGAAGAGAGTTCATGTCTCATGGACCTCAGTTTCCCTTGGAAAAACTGACTTCCCGTGATATCTCCAAAACCAATTAGACAAATAATTGGAAGCTATATCCAGTCAAATCAATGTCGACATAATGTTACAGTGTACACCAAGCTCACTCAAACTTCTCAACAGACAAAAGGCAAAACTGTATCTATGGTACCTCAGCTTAGCTTAAAACCGTATCTACAGTACCTCACTTCTGCTTATAAAATTTAACAACAACAACAACGACACACTAAAGTCTATCCAAAAAAGGATATAAAACATATATAACATCAACTTTAAACAATTAGAAATTTAAACTGTGAAAAACCTTATTCACAAAACTTAAACACAAGCCACAGGAAAATATATTTATAAAATACATATCTGATAAAGGATTGTACTCCAAATATACCAAAAAATCTAGAACAATCTCATAGAAAATGTATACGCCTAAACACCCGGCCTACAAAAATATAAAGATAGATAGTAAATAAGCCTATCAAAAAGACTCAAAATCACCTATCATTAGGAAATGACAAACGAAAATAACAGTGAGGTAGCACTGCACACCTATTAGATCCAGTCAACTCCAAAGAAAGGGGGTAGGGCACAGCTTCTCCGGTGGCTGCAAGACACTCTCGTTCGATCCCTTACCCCAGAAGATCCCACATGCCACAGAGAAACATAGCTGGATTTTCCCACAGCTAAACAAGGCTCACCTGTGACCTGAATACTGCATGTCTAGCACTTACTAAACAGCTTTGAAAACGTCCAGACAAAAAGGATCGCATGATTATATACAACAGCTCTACTTGTAATAACTAAACACTTTCAAATATCAGGATGTCTTCAGTAGACGACAGTGTAAACAAATGGGGATACATCCAAAGTGAAGGGGAGCAAATGCTACCACAAAATATACCACCTCAGCATGAGAGTTAGTTGGACCCAATTAACTTTTATTTTT
This sequence comes from Budorcas taxicolor, assembly GCF_023091745.1. Lineage (NCBI taxonomy): Eukaryota > Metazoa > Chordata > Mammalia > Artiodactyla > Bovidae > Budorcas > Budorcas taxicolor. The sequence continues at coordinate 346,424 of NW_026292806.1, read as the reverse complement.
TTAGAGGACACATGATCATCTCTGAAACCCAAGTTCAAGACAGCTCTTCTGTGAGTCACATTTACCAGAGAAATCTCATTTCAAAGGAATCCTCTCTATATGCCAGATAGAAGGATGAGACACAGTCTTTTGAAACTCTTTTTTCTTTTCTACCCATAGGGAAAGCTAAGCCATAAATCTGCACAACAACCATACCCTTCCTTTCCTTTGGTTGTATTTTTTAAATATTTGTTTCTTTTTTAATTTGGCTGTGCCAGGTCAACCTTCATTGAGGCAAGCCAGATATTTAGCTACAGCATGCAAATTCTCCGTTGTGGCATGGGAGATCTACTTCTTGGATCAGGCAATGAACCTGGGCCTCCTGAGTGTCCAGTCTCAGCCACGGGACCACCAGGAAGTGCCTGTTTTGTTTTTAGATGAAGATGGAATCTAAGGTGATATCTTGGGCCATTTCAGTCACTGACTCAGTTTCCTGAGTTTCTCCAAAGCACGCACAAGGTGCACATTATTACGCTGGTTTGCAAAACAAGAAAAGGTTGTCTGCTACAACACTGTATGCTTACAAATGTCTAAATGGTAAATGGCATATTATTTATTTTTAATTACTATGGGGGGAGAAAGAATGCAGGATTCATACATGTTACAACATGAAGAAATAGTAAAACCATCTTCAGTGAAAAAAAAATCCATATAGGAAAGGCCACCCAGAACCCTTATTCACCATGTCTGCTTTCAATCCATCAAGTCTGTCCAAATAACTGAAAATCTCAGTAACACTCTAAATAAAGAAAAAAGGATGAAGATGGAAACAAAAGATATACTCATACACTTGAACAATTGCTAAAAGCGGAAGTGGGGCTGTGGATTACATTATAATGTAGACACCATATGATTTCCTGATTTTGGAGATTATGTGCTGGTTCTGCAGAAGGTACCCATTTTGGATAAAACACAGAGAGTATTTTAGATGATGTGGCAAATGCTAGCACTTGTTCCCATTGCTAGGCATTTTCTGTACATTTTAAATGACTGGAAAGTATACTAGGTTTCAAAACAACCATGTCAATACCACAAAAGACATTTAGAGTAGACAGGCAGGAAACTTTCTTACACAGGCCAAGACTTACCCAGACGAAGTTCAAGGGAAGCTGCGATGCTCACTGCCCTTGAAGGAGTCCACGTGGAATGAAGAAGTACTGTGGGAAGTCTATGAGTAACCACCATGTCTTGGGTCCTCTGGATGACCTACTGCAGGAGAAACAGATTTGACAGATAAAATGTTCCACATAACTTCACAAAAAGTTGTTAGACTACATTCAGTAAAGCTGAATCATTTCGGATCAATTTACAATCCTATAAAATACTACCATTTACAGTCCAAAAATCACTTGCATTTCTATACACTAATAACAATCAGAAAAAAAAATTAAGACAATCCCACTTAAATAAAACATCTAGCAACAAACTTAATCAAGAACATAAAAGACCAGTAGTCAGAAAACTAGAAAGCCCTGATATAGAAACCAAAGAAAATACAAATACACAGAAAATTATTCCACGCGCATGCACTGGAACAATGAGGAATTAAAAGGTCCATTCCAACCAAAGTCATCAACAAATACACTGACTGCAATCACAAAATGATATTCAATGGCATTTTTCACAGAAATAGAAATATTCCTAATATTAGACTGCTAATGTTGAACAGGACCTTAAACGGTCCAAAAAGACTCTGAGAAAGAGGAACACAGCCGGAGGCATCTTCCTATCCCTCTTCAAACGACATCACGGAGCTGGAGTGACCACCACAGTGAGGAACTGGCAGGAACACAGACACATGGCCTCCAGGAGAGAATAGAGAGCCCAGAAACGAACCCACATGTACATGGTCAATTCCTGAACATCAAGCCAGGAACGAGCGAAGAGGAAAGGACAGTCTTCCCAAGAAACAGTGACAGGGAAACGGCCACCTACACGGAAGAACATCAGTGTTCATCCTCTACATCATCTAACGCAAATCTAACTAAAAACCCACCGTTTTGCACACGGAGCTCTTTCCCCCTGAGTCCTCTGAGATGGACCTCCACTCAGCCCTCAGCTGGACACAGGAAACGTCTACTCGGTCCTCATTTTTCGCTTTGGCAGCGCCTCCCTGCTGGTGGGCACTGAGGCAACCCTGCTCCTCTCAGCCTGGATGTAGCCCTGTTATCCAGAAGCCTGAGCCCTGATGGTCCTGACGAGACAAAGCTCCCGCCAGCTGCTCACGGAGCAGAGTCTAAAGGCAAAGCGTCCTGCGCCCGCGGCTCAGAGGGGGGTTTGGCGCCCCCTGCGGGCCACAAGAGGAGAGCGGGCAGCCCGGCGCTCACAGACCTCAGAGGGCTCACCCAGAAGCAGCTCTGCTGCGAGCACTCAGACTGGAAGCCCAAACTGAAATGGAGCAGAATAGCTCCGTGACCCTCCGCAAAACATGGCTAAGGAACAATCAGAGCCTGTACGGAATGCAGCCATAAAAAGGAACACATTTGAGTCTGTTCTAATAAAGGGGAGGGAGTCAGTCAAAGAGAGAAAAACATGGAATCTAGAAGGATGGTACTGACGAGTCTGTTCACAGGGCAGCAATGGAGATCCAGACATGGAGAACAGACTTACAGACGAGGGTGGGGAACAAGAAGGAGAGGGTGAGAGGAATGGAGAGAGCAGCATGGATGCAGGTACACCAACATTTGTAAATAGACAACCAATGGGAATTTGCTGTATGATTCAGGGAACTCAAACTGGGGCTCTGTAGTAACCTAGAGAGGTGGGAATGGGTGTGAAGTGGGAGGGAGATTCCAGAGCAAGAGGACATAGGTACACCTAATGTGGATGTATGACAAATCAAACCAATATTGTAAAGCAATGATCAATCAACTAAAAAGAAATAACTGTTTAAAAAAATATGAACAGAAACACAAACTTTGCAACAAGGTAACTCCATTTAAAATACTATGGAAATTTTAGAAAACTACAAAAGTTCTACATGACCTTTGGTCTGGTGATCAGGTCTAACATACACAAAAAAAGCCAGCTTACCAAATTATGAATATAAATTATTTAAAACATTGCCTTTTATCATTTCATACATTTACCCTGTGGAGGACCTTACTCGAGAGAACCAAAAACAAACTGTTAAATGAACCACGGACCACCCACCCTGGCCAGGCGACAGAGAAAAGAAAACACTTGCAGGAGTCATCTTACAACAGGAGGTCCTGGGAAGGAACAAGGAACGAACAAGCTACCACCAACCAGAATTCTGGAGAGGTCAGGTGATGGGAGGCTCCAGTTCAGAGGTCCTACCAACCTCCCAGGATCCACTTCGCTGGAATCCATCTCGGCTGAGTGATGTGTGTGCCCCCAAGAAGGATCCCAGTTCAGAATGCCTGGCAAGAGACAAACCAGAAATGAACCCAATGACCATAAAACCTGAGACTGTGAGCCACGTGACAGAGTGGTTCTCTCCGTTTCCCTCACCCTCCTGCCCTCCACCCCGGCAGCCCTTCCCAATAAAGCCTCTCGCTTGGACAGCACTCCTCTCCTCAGACAACTCATTGCCCAGTGTCAGACAAGAACTCACTCTCAAGCCCTGGAAGGGATCCCCCTTCCTTCATCAAAAGCAATATCCAGGAGAAAATATCTTCAAAACGCTATCTTGTAGAGAAGGAAATGGCAATGGCAGCCGCTCCGGTACCATTGCCTGGAGAATCCCATGGACAGAGGAGCCTGGTAGGCTGCAACACCGGGGTCACTAAGAGTCGGACACGACTTCACTGAGTGACTTCCCTTTCACTTTTCACTTTCCTGCACTGGAGAAGCACATGGCAACCCACTCCAGTGTTCTTGCCTGGAGAATCCCAGGGACAGAGGAGCCTGGGAGGCTGCTGTCTATGGGGTCATGCAGAGTCAGGCACGACTGAAGCGACGCAGCAGCAGCAGCAGAGAAAGAAATGGCACCACCTGCAGTACTCTGGTCTCAGAAATCCCAGGGACAGAGGAGCTTGGTGGGCTGCAGTCCAAAAGCAGGGCATTCCTGACAGCAGGAAACAGTCCCAGGGAAGCTGAGCTGCTCACCAAAGGCCCCAGAGCTTTGGATAGCACACCAGAGCTGTGGCTGAGGATTCCCAGCTGCCATGCCTCTTGATCCTGGCCTCTTTCACTAGATACATGTGTGGAAAACTAGAATCTAAAATATGCCCTGGTGGTTCCATAGTAAAGAATCCACCTGCCAGTGCTGGAGATGCATGTGCGATCCCTAGGATGGGAAGATCCCACATCCTATGGAGCCCGTGTGCCACAACTGCCCAGCCTGTGCTCTAGATCCTGGAAGCCACGATGCCGAGTTCACATGCTGCAGCCACTGAAGCCCGTGAGCCTGTGCCCCTCAACAAGAAGAGACACTGCAGTGAGAAGCCTGCAAACCACTAGTTATGGCCCATGCTCACCAAAACTAGAGAAAAGCCCACACACAAAGATGCAACACAGCCAAAAATAAATAAAACTGTTTTCCTAAAAAAAATGCATATCTGACAAAGAAACTGTACTCGAATTGTCCAAGAACACTAGAGCAAACAAGCCCATTCATAATTGGTAGCGACTGAAATAGACACCTGGCCACTGAGGGTATACTGATAGTAAACTAGCATACAAAAACATCCTCAAGATACTGGTGCAGTGCACGCAGAGCCCCCTTTGAAAGACAATCTGACAGTTTTTTCTCAGTAACCACATGGGACAAGCACTGAATTCTGTGTATGACAAGCGGTGGAAGCCAGGTATCTTACCATTGGAATGCAAAGTTACAGATAAACAAAAGGAAACGTTACAATGTCCATGTCCTGGCGGATCGGGTTGGAGACATCATCACAAATTACCTTTAACTGCATATGTTCAAAGGTGAGCTGGAATACATGTATATATATATCCATGTATTGTCAGCTGAGCATATTGAGCTCCTCCATGTATGTTTTAAATATCATTCTCTAATAAAAGGGAACAGGAAACATCTCCGATGGCCCGGTGGTAAAGAATCTGCCTACCGATGCAGGGAACACGGGTTCAATCCCTGTGTAGAAGATTCCACACGCCCAGGGACAACGAAGCCTTTGAACAACTCTTGAAGTTTGCATGCTCCAGAGCCCAAGTTCTGCAAACAGAGAAAGCACTGCAATGAGAAGCCATGGCACAGCAACTAGAGGGTAGCCTCTGCTCACTACAACTAGACAAACTAGCAGTAAAGACCCAGCATAGTCAAAAATAATGTAATGTTAAAAAAAGGGACAGTTCTTTGAAGAAATGACTGAGACTAGGGGTGAGACTGTAAATAGATGAGCCAGGGTCATCTTAAATTATGAGAAATTAAAGAAATTAAAGACAACTATCAAGCTGTCCAAACTGATACAAATGAATGATGACACAGTGTTATCTGTATACACCAGCAAATAACAATCTGAAAAGGAATTTAAACAAACAATTCCCTTTCAATCATGTCAACATTAATAAAAGACTTTGCTATGGACGGAATGAGGATGACAAGACTGGCACACTGGAAATGATACATGATTGCTGAAAAATACCCTAAAGGCATGGACAGATACTCCATAGCGATGAGAAGACTTCAGTTGGCAATACCGTGGAATGCATCTTCAATCTGAAATGAAGATTCAATATGAATTACAAAAGGCTGAAAGGTGGTTGCTAAACCACAAAAGATGCCAGCATTCTTGGCCTCCAGAGGAGAATTCAATCCAGGGCAAGTGACGAAGCTTGATGGCTCAGAGGTTTTCTGTTAAAAAGTTTTATTAAAGTATAAAAGAGATCGAGAGAGCTGCTGACGTAGACATTAGAAGGCGGAAGAAAGAGGACCCCCTGCTAGTCTTTAGCCAGATGTTATACAGCCACTAGCAGTCTGCTAATGAAAGAAAGACAATGTCTCCGAGAATGGCACCAGGCCCCTCACCCACAGCATGCATTGAGATAACATTGGCAGCAGATGAGTCATCCCAGGCCATAAAATGATGGACATGAATCTTGAAGAAAGGCAGATTTCCAAGCAAATATATAGTTTCATCCACATAGATTAAGAGAACAAGGTATGAGTAAACAGACTGGTTTGTCAAGTCGTTTCTGAGCCTTTAGGGGGAACTGACAGGAAGACAGAGCCTTGGGTAAATAGTACATTAACATAACTGAAGACTAACATTTCCATACCTTAAGACAAACATTTCCATAAGAAAAAGGCATTGCTTAGTTCCAGGTTTGAGAAAAGTTACATTCAGGTGGAGCCAGGAGTTGTCATGGCAACACAGAATCTTCCCAGAAACCTCCCTTTAAATTTGTATCAAGATGGAGAAAAAAAAATGCAACAGTCTTTTGTCTCCTCCTGCCTCTTCAGAGAGAGAAAAAAACGTCTGACACTTGCAGTCTATTTTCCCTGTCTGGAGACCCCTGGCCTTCCTGCCTGTTATCCTCTCCAGGCCTGTAGGAAGCAATACACTAAGCTGCTTGGGAAAACCGCGCGGGTCTGAGCTTTATGCAAAGAGGTAAAGCGGTAAAACCCTTGGCCCCAAAGGCGAGGCTTTTCTGCGACCGCCGTGTTAGTCGCCTCCGAGACTGCAAACAAAGAGGGCAGAATACATGGTTCCCTGCTCCGCCGAGTCCGCGTTCCCTTACCTGTGGTCCACAGCCCTCCGCTCTGCTCGCTGGATGCCGATCGACGGGGACCCAGGAGCCCACGAAACGAGCATTCCCAGCTGCAATGGCGAGCCCTGAGAGCACAACCCGGAACCCCTGGCCCCGACGCGCCGCCACGTTCATCCCGCCCCAGACCCACCCAGGTTCGCCCCGCCCCCACGCCCCCTCCAGGACAGCCCGCGGGACCGCGCCTGCCTCCAGGTGAAACACAAGGACAAGCAAATCCACCCCACCGAGACAATCCACGCTTTTTCTCAGCTGATCTGTCTATGATTTAGGGATAAAACGATGACTACAGAAAGCAAAGATGACCTAGGACAGCCATGATATTCTATAGAACCAGACCTTGGCGGGCAGAGCCTTGAAGACGGGCCGGGCGCTCTGTTAGAAACAGCCAGCGTCTGTAGTGAAGCGGTTAGGCGGGCTGGTAGGCAGGCGAACTATGGTCTGTAAGTCAGGAGTTCAAGTCTGCAGTTTAACTCTTTTGCTCTTAGGGGGCGGGAGACCGCAAGAGGCGGGGCTTCGACCAGAAAAGTTTATTTTTAGTTTAGAGGTTTATTGTTAAGCTTAGGGTTAGGGTTCGGGCAACCCCCCAACTTGTTCTGGTTCGGGGTTAGGGTTAGAATTCGGGGAACCCCCCTCTTCTTAGAGTTCAGCTTTGGGTTAGGGTTCAGGTTAGGGTTGGCATTAGGGTTAGGGTTACAGCTTAAAGTGAGCGCTAATAGGGCCCATAGTTCTTTATTAGCCTGCCCTGGCGGGCCGAGGCTTGAAGAGGCTGCGGGAGCCCTGTTAGAAGCAGCAAGCGTCTGTAGCATCGGGGTTAGGTGGGCGGTGAAGAAGGCAGACTATGGCCTGTAAGTCAGGAGTTCAAATCCCCCCTGTCCCCCTTTTGCTTTTAGGGGGCAGGGGACTGCAAGACGGGGGGCTTAAACCAGAAAAGCTTATTTTTATTTTAGAGGTTTACTGTTACGTTTAGGGTTAGGGTTTGGGCAACCCCCCCACTTGTTAGGGTTCAGGTTCAGGTTCGGGGTTAGGGTTAGAATTCGGGGACCCCCCTCTTCTTAGAGTTTGGATTCGGGTTAGGGTTCAGGTCAGGGTCAGGGTCAGGGTTCAGGTTACGGTTAGGGTTCGCATTAGCGTTAATGATACAGCTTAAAGTGAGCGCTAATAGGGCCCATAGTTCTTTATTAGCCTGCCCTGGCGGGCCGAGGCTTGAAGGGTGCCTGGGAGCAACGCAAAACCTAGTGAGCCTGGGTAGCATAGCGGTTAGGGGGGCGGCTAAATAAACAGACAATCTGGCTCTTTGGGTTAGAAGTTCAAGTCCAGGTTTGTCTCTTCTGCTTTTAGCGGGTGGGGGACCGCAAGGGGCGGGGCTTAGGCCAGAAAAGTTTCTTTTTATTTTAGAGTTTTATTGTGAGGGTTAGGGTTAGGGTTCCGGCATCCCCTCAACTTGTTAGGGTTCAGGTTCAGAGTTCGGGTTCAGGGAATCCCCTCTCTCCTTAGGGTTTGGATTCAGGTTCGGGTTAGAGTTCAGGGTTCGGGTTTGCGGTACCCGGTTCGTGTTTGGGGTTTGGAGTTCAGGGTTTGGGGTTAGGGCTTCGCGGCTCTAGTTTGGGGTTTGGGGTTCCGATTAGGGGTTCAAGGTCCAGCTTAGGGGTTTGGGATTTGGGGTTCGGGTTAGGGGTTCGCGGTTCGGGTTTGGGATTTGAGGATCGGGTTAAGGGTTTGGGGATTGGGGTTTGGGGATCAGGTTAGGGGTTCTCGGTTTGGGTTAGGGGTTCACAGTTCGGGTTTGGGGTATGAGGTTAGGGTTAGGGGTTTGGGGTTCACGGTTTGGGTTGGGGGTTTGGGATTTGGGTTAAGGGTTTTGGGTTTGGGATTCGGGTTAGGGGTTTGGGGTTTGGGCTTCGCGGTTTGGGTTTGGGGTTTGGGGTTTGGGTTAGGGGTTCGCGGTTAGGGTTTGGGGTTTGGGGTTCGGGTTAGGGGTTCTCGGTTCGGGTTAGGGGTTCGCGGTTTAGGTTAAGGTTTAGGGGTTTGGGGTTTGGAGTTTGGAATTTGGTCAGGGGTTCGCAGTTTGGGGTTCCTGTTATGGGTTTGGGGTTTGGGTTCAGGGTTGGGGATTGGGGGTTTTGGGTTCAGTTTATGGCTTCGCGGTTCGGGTTAGGGATTAGGGGTTTGGGTTCGGGGATTGGGGTTCGGGGTTCCGATTAGGGGTTCAGTATGTGAGGTTTGTGGTTTGGGGGCCGAGATGAGAGGTTTGGGGTTTGGGGTTCGGGGGTTTGGGTTCATGGTTTGGGGTTGGGGGTGTGAGGTGCAGTTTAGAGTTTCGCTGTTTGGGTTAGGAGTTAGGGGTTGGCGGTTCGGGGTTCGGCTTAGGGGTTTGGGGTGTGCGGTTTGGGGTTTGAGGATTGGGGTTCCGGTTAGGGGTTTGGTGTTTGGGGTTCGGGTTAGGGGTTTGGAGTTTGGGTTTGGGGGTTTGGGGTTTGGGGTTTGGGTTTCGGGTTTTAGGGTTCAGTTTCGGTGCTCGCGGTTGGACTCTGGGGTTCGGGATTCGGGTTAGGGGTTTGGGGTTAGGGTTTGGGGTGTGGGGTGTGGGGTACAGGTTAGGGGTTTGGGTTCAGGGTTTAGGGTTCGGTTTAGGGGTTTGCGGTTCCGGTAAGGGATTAGGGGTGTGCGGTTTGGGTTTGGGGTTAGGTTTTGGGTTCAGGTTAGCGGTTTGGGGTTCGGGGTTTGGGTTCTGGATTTGGGGTTCGGGGTTCGAGTTATGGACTCGGGGTTTGGGCTACGTGGTTCGGTGTTTGCGGTTTGGGGTATGGGGGTTGGGGTTTGGGGCTCGGGTTAGGGTTAGGGTTAGGGGTTCACGGTTCGGGTTAGGGGTTTGGGGTTCGGAGTTTGGGGTTTGGGTTAGGGGTTTGGGGTTCCCGGATCAGGGTTTGGGTTTTGCAGTTGGGATAGGGGTTCGGATTCAGGGTATGGGGTTTGGGGTTTGGGTTCCATGTTTGGGGTATGTGGTTCGGGGTTTGGGGTACGTGGTTCGTTGTTTGGGGTATGCGGTTCCGGTTAGGGATTTGCAGTTTGGACTTTGGGGTATGGGTTAGGAGTTTGGGGTCTGGGGTTTAGGTTTTGGGGTTTCGATTCAGTTTAGGGGTTAGCGGTTTGGGTTGGGCGTCGGGCTTTGGGGTTTGGGGTATGGGGTTCGAGGTTCGGGATTCATGGATTGGGGTTCGGCTTAGGGGTTCGCTGTTCAGGTAAGGGGATAGTGATTGGGGTTGGTGTTTTCAGGTAGGGGTTCGCAGTTCAGGTTATGGGTTAGAGGTTTGGTGCTTGGATTTCGGGTTTGGATTAGGGGTTCAGGTAGGGGTTTGGGTTAGGGGATCCTGCTTCAGGTTGGGAGTTCGGTCCTTGGGGTTCGAGATTTGGATTCGGTATATGGGTTGGGGTACACGGTTTGGTGTTCGGGTTAGGGGTTTAGGGTTCGGATTTTGGGGTTTCTGGTTCTGATTATGGGCTTGGGGTTTGGGGTATGGGGTTCGGCTTGGGGTTAGAGGTTCGCGCTTTGGGATTTCGGTTTAGAGACTGGAATTTGTGTTTGGGGTTCAGGGGTCGGTGTTCGGGCTCGGGGTTGGGTTCGGGTTCAGGTTCACGGTTTGGAGACCGGAGCTCGGGATTCGGTTTCCGGGTTCGGGATATAGGGTTTTGAGGTCAGGGTCGAGTTCGTGGTTTGGGGTCGCGGTTAGGGGCTAGTGAGTGCCACAAAGCCAAGGGCTCCAGCAGTGAGAGCTCTGTCAGAGGGAAGGGAAGGGAAGCAGCCCCTGAGACAAGCCCTGAAGGAGGCGCGGGGCGCCACCGCCTGAAAGCCAAGTGCACAGCACGGGGGGAAGCGAGCCTCCTCGGGGGAAGGCGAAGCAGCCCAGCCGGGAGCGGCTGCAAGCCTTGCTTCAGCAAAGCCGAGTGCGCATCCAGTATGGCAGAGCTCCAGCTCTGCTCAGAGGTCCGATCAGGCAGAGTTCCTGGGCCGAGGCTGCTCTGGGCTGGGCGAGCCTTGCCGAGACATGCCTCGCTGCTAGGCTCCCTGCCCAGGAAGGAGCAGGGTGTGCAAGACGGGGAGACCCCACTGGCGCCTTCTTGGCCTCAGCTCCGCTCCTGCCTTGCCTTTGCACCTAGGCCCAAGGCGTCCTTGTGGAGGGCTTAGGGGACGGTGGGTTCCACACTGCCAAGGGCTCCAGCAGTGAGAGCTCTGTCACAGGGAAGGGGAGGGCAACTGCAGGGCTCCTCCAGCGGTTGTATGGACGCCCAGACTCAGCACCGCACGGAGAGCACCAGGCTCCCAGGTCCCCTGGCTGTGGTCTGTAGCCCCACACACCCAGAGGCTGACTCCGTGAGCGCCCAGAAGTTGCCTGACAGACGTCATTTCCCTAGCGCTCTCCTCCCCAGCAGAGACGTGTGCAGGTGGTGGGGCCTGCCCCTGCGTGTCTGGGCTCCCTACAACAGCCCCAGCTCAGGGCAAGCAGCCGCTGAGCCAAGACCTGTAGGAGGCGCGCGGCGCCCCCGCCTGGAAGCCTCGTGCACAGCATTCGGGAAGCGAGCGTCCTCAGGGGAAGAGGATGCAGCCCAGCTCCGTGCGGCTGCAATCACTTCTTGGGCAGAGCCGAGTTTGCCTCCAGTACGGCAGAGCTCCAGCTCTGCTCACAGGCCCGATCTGGCAGAGTTGCTGGCGTGAGCCTGCTCTGCCCTGGCAGAGCCTTGCCCAGACTTGCCTCGCTGCTAGGCTTCCTGACCAGGAAGGAGCAGGCTAGCGAGAATGGGAGACGCTCCTGGCGCCTTCCTGGCCTCAGCTCCACGCCTGCCTTAGCTTTGCACCTTGTCCCCAGGCGTCCTTGCAGAGGGCTTAGGGGCCGGTGGGTTGCACACTGCCAAGAGCTCCAGCAGTGAAAGCTCTGTCACAAGGAAGGGGAGGGCAACGTCAGGGCTGCTCCAGCGGTTCCTTGGCCGCACAGACTCAGCAGGGCACGGAGAGCACCAGGCTTCCAGGGCCCCTGGCTGTGGTCTGCAGCCCCACACACCCGGAGGCTGACTCCGTGAGCGCCCAGAAGGTGCTTAACAGATGTCATTTCCCTAGCGCTCTCCTCCCCAGCAGAGACATGTGCAGGTGGTGGGGCGTGCTCCTGCGTGTCTGGGCTCCCGCCCACAGCCCCAGCTCAGGGGAAGCAACCCCTGAGCCAAGACCTGCAGGAGGCGCGGGGCGCCCCCGCCTGGAAGGCTAGTGCACAGCATGCGGGAAGCGAGCCTCCTCTGGGGAAGAGGAGGCAGCCCAGCTCCGTGCAGCTGCAATCCCTGCATGGGCGGAGCCGAGTGCGCCTCCAGTACGGCACACTTCCAGCTCTGCTCAGAGGCCCAATCTGGCAGAGTATCTGGCGTGAGGCTGCTCTGCCCTGGGCGAGCCTTGCCCAGACTTGCCTCGATGTTAGGCTTCCTGACCAGGATGGAGCAGCCTGAATGAGACTGGGAGACGCTACTGGCGCTTTCCTGGCCTCAGCTCCACTCCTGCCTTGCCTTTGCACCTAGTCCCCAGTCGTCCTTGGGGAGGGCTTAAGGGCCCGTGGGTTGCACACTGCCACGCGTTCCAGCAGTGAAGGCTCTATTAGAGGGACGGGGAGGGCAACTGCAGGGCTCCTCCAGCGGTTCTTTGGCCGCCCAGACTCAGCACCGCACGGAGAGCACCAGGCTCCCAGGTCCCCTGGCTGTGGTCTGTAGCCCCACACACCCAGAGGCTGACTCCTTGAGCGCCCAGAAGTTGCCTGACAGACGTCATTTCCCTAGCGCTCTCCTCCCCAGCAGAGACGTGTGCAGGTGGTGGGGCGTGCCCCTGCGTGTCTGGGCTCCCGCCCACAGCCCCAGCTCAGGGGAAGCAGCCCCTGAGCCAAGACCTGCAGGAGGCGCGGGGCGCCCCCGCCTGGAAGGCTAGTGCACAGCATGCGGGAAGCGAGCCTCCTCTGGGGAAGAGGAGGCAGCCCAGCTCCGTGCAGCTGCAATCACTTCTTGGGTGGAGCCGAGTTTGCCTCCAGTACGGCAGAGCTCCAGCTCTGCTCAGAGGCCCGATCTGGCAGAGTTGCTGGCGTGAGGCTGCTCTGCCCTGGGCGAGTCTTGCCCTGACTTGCCTCGCTGTTAGGCTTCCTGACCAGGATGGAGCAGGCGGAATGAGACTGGGAGACGCTGCTGGCGCTTTCCTGGCCTCAGCTCCACTCCTGCCTTGCCTTTGCACCTAGTCGCCAGTAGTCTTTGGGGAGGGCTTAGGGTTCGGTGGGTTGCACACTGGCAAGCGCTCCAGCAGTGAGGGCTCTATTAGAGGGAAGGGGAGGGCAACTGCAGGGCTCCTCCAGCGGTTGCTTGGCCGCCCAGACTCAGTGCCGCACGGAGAGCACCAGGCTCACAGGTCCCCTGGCTGTTGTCTGCAGCCCCACACACCTGGACGCTGACTCCGTGGGCGCCCAGAAGTTTCCTGACAGACGTCATTTCCCTAGCGCTCTCCTCCCCAGCAGAGACGTGTGCAGGTGGTGGGGCCTTCCCCTGCGTGTCTGGGCTCCCTCCCACAGCCCCAGCTCAGGGCAAGCAGCCGCTGAGCCAAGACATGTCGGAGGCGTGCGGCGCCCCCGCCTGGAAGCCTCGTGCACAGCATTCGGGAAGCGAGCCTCCTCGGGGGAAGAGGACGCAGCCCAGCTGCATGCGGCTGCAATCACTTCTTGGGCAGAGCCGAGTTTGCCTCCAGTACGGCAGAGCTCCAGCTCTGCTCAGAGGCCCGATCTGGCAGAGTTCCTGGCGTGAGGCTGCTCTGCCCTGGGCGAGCCTTGCCCAGAATTGCCTCGCTGCTCGGCTTCCTGACCAGGAAGGAGCAGGCTAGCGAGAATGGGAGACGCTCTTGGTGACTTCCTGGCCTCAGCTCCACGCCTGCCTTAGCATTGCACCTAGTCCCCAGGCGTCCTTGCAGAGGGCTTAGGGGCCGGTGGGTTGCACACTGCCAAGAGCTCCAGCAGTGAAAGCTCTGTCACAGGGAACGGGAGGGCAACGTCAGGGCTGCTCCAGCGGTTCCTTGACCGCCCAGACTCAGCAGGGCACGGAGAGCACCAGGCTCCCAGGGCATCTGGCTGTGGTCTGTAGCCCCACACACCTAGAGGCTGACTCCGTGGGCGCCCAGAAGTTGCCTGACAGACGTCATTTCCCTAGCGCTCTCCTCCCCAGCAGAGACATGGGCAGGTGGTGGGGTGTGCCACTGTGTGTCTGGGCTCCTGCCCACAGCCACAGCTCAGGGGAAGCAGCCCCTGAGCCAAGACCTGTAGGAGCGCGGGGCGCCCTCGCCTGAAAGCCAAGTGCACAGTACGCGGGGAAGCGAGCCTCCTTGGGAAGAGCCTAGGGAGCCAAGCCGCCTGAAGCTACAATCCCTGCTTGCGCGGAGCCGAGTGTGCCTCTAGTACGGCAGAGCTCCAGCTCTGCTCAGAGGCCCAATCTGGCAGAGTTCCTGGCGTGAGGCTGCTCTGTTCTGGGCGAGTCTTGCCCAGACTTGCCTCGCTGCTAGGCTTCCTGACCAGGAAGGAGCAGGCTGCGCGAGACTGGGAGACGCTGCTGGCGCTTTCCTGGCCTCAGCACCACTTCTGCCTTGCCTTTGCACCTAGTCCCCAGGCGTCCTTGCAGAGGGCTTAGGGACCGGTGGGTTGCACACTGCCAAGCGCTCCAGCAGTGAAGGCTCTATTAGAGGGAAGTTGAGGGAAACTGCAGGGCTCCTCCAGCGGTTGTATGGCCGCCGACTCAGAGCCACACGGAGAACACAAGGCTCCCAGGGCCCCTGGCTGTGGTCTGCAGCCCCACACACCCGGAGCCTGACTCGGTGGGCGCCCAGAAGGTGCCTGACAGACGTCATGTCCCTAGCGCTCTCCTCCCCAGCAGAGACGTGTGCAGGTGGTGGGGCCTGCCCCTGCGTGTCTGGGCTCCCTCCCACAGCCCCAGCTCAGGGCAAGCAGCCACTGAGCCAAGACCTGTAGGAGGCGTGTGGCGCCCCCGCCTGGAAGCCTGTGCACAGCATAAGGGATGCGAGCCTCCTCGGGGGAAGAGGACGCAGCCCAGCTCCGTGCAGCTGCAATCCCTGCATGGGCGGAGCCGAGTGCACCTCCAGTACGGCAGACTTCCAGCTCTGCTCAGAGGCCCAATCTGGCAGAGTTCCTGGCGTGAGCCTGCTCTGCCCTGGCAGAGCCTTGCCCAGACTTGCCTCGCTGCTAGGCTTCCTGACCAGGAAGGAGCAGGCTGCGCGAGACTGGGAGACGCACCTGGTACCTTCCTAGCCTCAGCTCCACTCCTGCCTTGCCTTTGCACCTAGTCCCCAGGCGTCCTTGCAGAGGGCTTAGGGGCCGGTGGGTTGCACACTGCCAAGAGCTCCAGCAGTGAAAGCTCTGTCACAGGGAAGGGGAGGGCAACGTCAGGGCTGCTCCAGCAGTTCCTTGGCCGCCCAGACTCAGCAGGGCACGGAGAGCACCAGGCTCCCAGGGCATCTGGCTGTGGTCTGTAGCCCCACACACCCAGAGGCTGACTCCTTGATCGCCCAGAAGTTGCCTGACAGACGTCATTTCCCTAGCGCTCTCCTCCCCAGCAGAGACGTGTGCAGGTGGTGGGTCGTGCCCCTGTATGTCTGGGCTCCCGCCCACAGCCCAGGCTCAGGGGAAGCAGCCCCTGAGCCAAGACATGTAGGAGCGCGGGGCGCCCTCGCCTGGAAGCCAAGTGCACAGTACGCTTGGAAGCGAGCCTCCTTGGGAAGAGTCGAGGGAGCCAAGCCGCTAGCAGCTGCAATCCCTGCTTGGGCTGAGCCGATTGTGCCTCCAGTACGGCAGAGCTCCAGCTCTGCGCAGAGGCCGGATCTAGTCAAGTTCCTTCTGCGAGGATGCTCTGCCCTGGGCGAGACTTGCCCAGTCTTGCCTCGCTTCTAGGCTTGCTGCCCAGGAAGGAGC
The DNA here is from genome assembly GCF_023091745.1 of Budorcas taxicolor. NCBI lineage: Eukaryota > Metazoa > Chordata > Mammalia > Artiodactyla > Bovidae > Budorcas > Budorcas taxicolor. The sequence continues at coordinate 330,705 of NW_026292806.1, read as the reverse complement.
AGGCTGTGCGATGCTGGGAGAGGCCCCTGGCGCCTTCCTGGCCTCAGCTCCACTCCTGCCTTGCCTTTGAATCTAGGCTCCAGGCGTCCTTGGGGAAAGTTTAGGAGCCGGTGTCTTGCACACTGCCAAGCCCTCCAGCAGTGAGGCCTCTCTTAGAGGGGAGGGGAGGGCAAGTGCAGGGCTCCTCCAGCGGTCGCTTTGCCGCCCAGACACAGCACAGCACGGAGAGCACCAGGCTCCCAGGGCCCCTGGCTGTGGCCTGCAGCCCCACACACCCGGAAGCTGACTCCGTGAGCGCCCAGAAGGTGCCTGACAGACGTCATTTCCCTAGCGCTCTCCCCACCAGGAGAGACGTGTGCAGGTGGTTGGGGCCTGCCCCTGCGTGTCTGGGCTCCCGCCCACAGCCTCAGCTCAGGGGAAGCAGGCCCTGTGCCAAGACCTGTAGGAGCGCGGGCCGCCCTCGCCTGGAAGCCAAGTGCACAGTACGCGGGGAAGAGAGCCTCCTTGTGAAGAGCCGAGGGAGCCAAGCCGCCTGAAGCTGCAATTCCTGCTTAGGCGGAGCCGAGTGTGCCTCAAGTACGGCAGAGTTCCAGCTCTGCTCAGAGGCCCAATCTGGCAGAGTTCCTGGCGTGAGGCTGCTCGGCCCTGGGCGAGCCTTGCCCAGACTTGCCTCACTCCTAGGCTTCCTGACCAGGAAGGAGCAGGCTGCGCGAGACAGGCAGACGCTCCTGGCTCCTTCCTGGCCTCAGCTCCACGCCTGCCTTGCCTTTGCACCTAGTCCCCAGGCATCCTTGGGGAGGGCTTAGGGGCCGGTGGGTTGCACACTGCCGAGGGCTCCAGCAGTGAGAGCTCTGTCAGAGGGAAGGGAAGGGCAACCGCAGCGCTCCTCCAGCGGTTAATTGGCCGCCCAGACTCAGCGCCACACGGAGAGCACCAGGCTCCCAGGGTCCCTGGTGGGGTCTGCAGCCCCGCACACCCGGAGGCTGACTCCGTGAGTGCCCAGAAGGTGCCTGACAGACGTCATTTCCCTAGTGCTGTCCTCCCCAGCAGAGACGTGTGCAGGTGGTTGGGGCCTGCCCCTGCGTGTCTGGGCTCCCGCCCACAGCCCCAGGTCAGGGGAAGCAGCCCCTGAGCCAAGACCTGCAGGATGCGCGGGGCGTCCCTGCCTGCAAGCCAAGTGCACAATACGCGGCGAAGCGAGCCTCCTTGGGAAGAGTCGAGGGAGCCAAGCCGCTTGCAGCTGCAATCCCTGCTTGGGCGGAGCCGAGTGCGCCTCCAGTACGGCAGAGTTCCAGCTCTGCTCAGAGGCCCAATCTGGCAGATTTCCTGGCGATAGGCTGCTCTGCCCTGGGCGAGTCTTGCCCAGACTTGCCTCGCTGTTAGGCTTCCTGACCAGGATGGAGCAGGCGGAATGAGACTGGTAGACGCTGCTGGCACTTTCCTGGCCTCAGCTCCACTCCTGCCTTGCCTTTGCACCTAGTCGCCAGTAGTCCTTGGGGAGGGCTTAAGGGCCGGTGGGTTGCACTCTGGCAAGCGCTCCAGCAGTGAGGGCTCTCTTAGAGGGGAGGGGAGGGCAAGTGCAGGGCTCCTCCCGCGGTTGCTTGGCCGCCCAGACTCAGCGCCGCACGGAGAGCAGAAAGCTCCCAGGTCCCCTGGCTGTAGTCTGCCGCCCCACACACCCGGAGGCTGACTCCGTGGGCGCCCATAAGGTGCCTGACAGACGTCATGTCCCTAGCGCTCTCCTCCCCAGTAGAGACGTGTGCAGGTGGTTGGGGCCTGCCCCTGCGTGTCTGGGCTCCCGCCGGCAGCCCCAGCTCAAGGGAAGCAGCCCCTGAGGCAAGACCTGTAGGAGGCGCGGGGCGCCCCCGCCTGGAAGCCTGGTGCACAGCATGCGGGAGGCGAGCCTTCTCGGGAGAAGAGGAGGCAGCCCAGCTGCGTGCGTCTGCACTCACTCCTTGGGCCGAGCCCAGTGAGCCTCCAGTACGGCAGAGCTCCAGCTCTGCTCAGAGGCCCGATCTGGCAGAGTGGCTGGCGTGAGGCTGCTCTGCCCTGGGCGAGCCTTGCCCAGACTTGCCTCGCTGCCAGGCTTCCTGCGCAGGAAGGAGCTGGCTGCGCGAGACAGGCAGACGCTCCTGGCGCCTTCCTGGCCTCAGCTCCACTCCTGCCTTGCCTTTGCACCTAGTCCCCAGGCGTCCTTGCGGAGGGCTTCGGGGCCGGTGGGTTGCACTCTGCCAAGCCCTCCAGCCGTGAGAGCTCTGTCATAGGGAAGGAAATGGCAAGTGCAGGGCTCCTCCAGCGGTCGCTTGGCCGCCCAGACTCAGCACAGCACGGAGAGCACCAGGCTTCCAGGGCCCCTGGCTGTGGTCTGCAGCCCCACACACCCGGAGGCTGACTCCGTGAGTGCCCAGAAGGTGCCTGACAGACGTCATTTCCCTAGTGCTCTCCCCTCCAGCAGAGACGTGTGCAGGTGGTTGGGGCCTGCCCCTGCGTGTCTGTGCTGCCGCCCTCAGCCTCAGCTCAGGGGAAGCAGCCCCTGTGCCAAGACTGGCGGGAGGCGCGGGGCGTCCCTGCCTGGAAGCCAAGTGCACAGTACGCTTGGACGCGAGCCTCCATGGGAAGAGTCGAGGGAGCCAAGCCGCGTGCAGCTGCAATCCCTGCTTGGGCCGAGCCGAGTGTGCCTCCAGTACGCAGAGCTCCAGCTCTGCTCAGAGGCCCGATCTAGTCAAGTTCCTTGCGCGAGGCTGCTCTGCCCTGGGCGAGACTTACCCAGGCTTGCCTCGCTGCTAGGCTTGCTGCCCAGGTAGGAGCAGGCTGTGCGATGCTGGGAGAGGCCCCTGGCGCCTTCCTGGCCTCAGCTCCTCTCCTGCCTTGCCTTTGCATTTAGGCCCCAGGCGTCCTTGGGGACGGCTTAGGAGCCGGTGGCTTGCACACTGCCGAGGGCTCCAGCAGTGAGAGCTCTGTCAGAGGGAAGGGAAGGGCAACCGCAGCGCTCCTCCAGCGGTTAATTGGCCGCCCAGACTCAGCGCCACACGGAGAGCACCAGGCTCCCAGGGTCCCTGGTGGGGTCTGCAGCCCCGCACACCCGGAGGCTGACTCCGTGAGTGCCCAGAAGGTGCCTGACAGACGTCATTTCCCTAGTGCTGTCCTCCCCAGCAGAGACGTGTGCAGGTGGTTGGGGCCTGCCCCTGCGTGTCTGGGCTCCCGCCCACAGCCCCAGGTCAGGGGAAGCAGCCCCTGAGCCAAGACCTGCAGGAGGCGCGGGGCGTCCCTGCCTGCAAGCCAAGTGCACAATACGCTGCGAAGCGAGCCTCCTTGGGAAGAGTCGAGGGAGCCAAGCCGCTTGCAGCTGCAATCCGTGCTTGGGCGGAGCCGAGTGCGCCTCCAGTACGGCAGAGTTCCAGCTCTGCTCAGAGGCCCAATCTGGCACAGTTCCTGGCGTTAGGCTGCTCTGCCCTGGGCGAGTCTTGCCCAGACTTGCCTCGCTGTTAGGCTTCCTGACCGGGATGGAGCAGGCGGAATGAGACTGGGAGACGCTGCTGGCACTTTCCTGGCCTCAGCTCCACTCCTGCCTCGCCTTTGCACCTAGTCGCCAGTAGTCCTTGGGGAGGGCTTAAGGGCCCGTGGGTTGCACACTGCCAAGCGCTCCAGCAGTGAAGGCTCTATTAGAGGGAAGTTGAGGGCAACTGCAGGGCTCCTCCAGCGGTTGTATGGCCGCCCAGACTCAGCGCCGCACGGAGAACACAAGGCTCCCAGGTCCCCTGGCTGTGGTCTGCAGCCCCACACACCCAGAGGCTGACTCCTTGAGGGCCCAGAAGGTGCCTGACAGACGTCATATCACTAGCGCTCTCCTCCCCAGCAGAGACGTGTGCAGGTGGTGGGGCGTGCCCCTGCGTGTCTGGGCTCGCTCCCACAGCCCCAGCTCAGGGCAAGCAGCCGCTGAGCCAAGACCTGTAGGAGACACACGGCGCCCCCGCCTGGAAGCCTCGTGCACAGCATACGGGACGGGAGCCTCCTCCAGGGAAGAGGACGCAGCCCAGCTGCGTGCGGCTGCAATCACTTCTTGGGCGGAGCCGAGTTTGCCTCCAGTACGGCAGAGCTCCAGCTCTGCTCGGAGGCCCGATCTGGCAGAGTTGCTGGCATGAGGCTGCTCTGCCCTGGCCGAGCCTTGCCCAGACTTGCCTCGCTGCTAGGCTTCCTGACCAGGAAGGAGCAGGCTAGCGAGAATGGGAAAGGCTCCTGGCGCCTTCCTGGCCTCAGCTCCACGCCTGCCTTAGCTTTGCACCTAGTCCCCAGGCGTCTTTGCAGAGGGCTTAGGGGCCGGTGGGTTGCACACTGCCAAGGGCTCCAGTAGTGAGAGCTCTGTCACAGGGAAGGGGAGGGCAACTGCAGGGCTCCTCCAGCGGTTGTATGGCCGCCCAGACTCAGCGCCGCACGGAGAACACAAGGCTCCCAGGGCCCCTGGCTGTGGTCTGCAGCCCCACACACCCAGAGGCTGACTCCATGGGCGCCCAGAAGTTGCCTGACAGACGTCATTTCCCTAGCGCTCTCCTCCCCAGCAGAGACGTGTGCAGGTGGTGGGGCATGCCCCTGCGTGTCTGGGCTCCCGCCCACAGCCCCAGCTCAGTGGAAGCAGCACCTGAGCCAAGACCTGTAGGAGCGCGGGGCGCCCTCGCCTGGAAGCCAAGTGCACAGTACGCGGGGAAGAGAGCCTCCTTGTGAAGAGCCGAGGGAGCCAAGCCGCCTGAAGCTGCAATTCCTGCTTGGGCGGAGCCGAGTGTGCCTCAAGTACGGCAGAGTTCCAGCTCTGCTCAGAGGCCCAATCTGGCAGAGTTCCTGGCGTGAGGCTGCTCGGCCCTGGGCGAGCCTTGCCCAGACTTGCCTCACTCCTAGGCTTCCTGACCAGGAAGGAGCAGGCTGCGCGAGACAGGCAGACGCTCCTGGCTCCTTCCTGGCCTCAGCTCCACGCCTGCCTTGCCTTTGCACCTAGTCCCCAGGCGTCCTTGGGGAGGGCTTAGGGGCCGGTGGGTTGCACACTGCCGAGGGCTCCATCAGTGAGAGCTCTGTCAGAGGGAAGGGAAGGGCAACCGCAGCGCTCCTCCAGCGGTTAATTGGCCGCCCAGACTCAGCGCCACACGGAGAGCACCAGGCTCCCAGGGTCCCTGGTGGGGTCTGCAGCCCCGCACACCCGGAGGCTGACTCCGTGAGTGCCCAGAAGGTGCCTGACAGACGTCATTTCCCTAGTGCTGTCCTCCCCAGCAGAGACGTGTGCAGGTGGTTGGGGCCTGCCCCTGCGTGTCTGGGCTCCCGCCCACAGCCCCAGGTCAGGGGAAGCAGCCCCTGTGCCAGACTTGCAGGAGGTGCGTGGCATCCCTGCCTGGAAGCCAAGTGCACAGTATGCTTGGAAGCGAGCCTCCTTGGGAAGAGTCGAGGGAGCCAAGCCGCTAGCAGCTGCAGTCCCTGCTTGGGCCGAGCCGAGTGTGCCTCCAGTACGGCAGAGCTCCAGCTCTGCGCAGAGGCCGGATCTAGTCAAGTTCCTTCCGTGAGGATGCTCTGCCCTGGGCGAGACTTGCCCAGGCTTGCCTCGCTGCTAGGCTTGCTGCCCAGGATGGAGCAGGCTGTGCGATGCTGGGAGAGGCCCCTGGCGCCTTCCTGGCCTCAGCTCCACTCCTGCCTTGCCTTTGAATCTAGGCTCCAGGCGTCCTTGGGGAAAGTTTAGGAGCCGGTGTCTTGCACACTGCCAAGCCCTCCAGCAGTGAGGCCTCTCTTAGAGGGGAGGGGAAGGCAAGTGCAGGGCTCCTCCCGCGGTTGCTTGGCCGCCCAGACTCAGCGCCGCACGGAGAGCAGAAAGCTCCCAGGTCCCCTGGCTGTAGTCTGCCGCCCCACACACCCGGAGGCTGACTCCGTGGGCGCCCAGAAGGTGCCTGACAGACGTCATATCCCTAGCGCTCTCCTCCCCAGTAGAGACGTGTGCAGGTGGTTGGGGCCTGCCCCTGCGTGTCTGGGCTCCCGCCGGCAGCCCCAGCTCAAGGGAAGCAGCCCCTGAGGCAAGACCTGTAGGAGGCGCGGGGTGCCCCCGCCTGGAAGCCTGGTGCACAGCATGCGGGAGGCGAGCCTTCTCGGGAGAAGAGGAGGCAGCCCAGCTGCGTGCGTCTGCACTCACTCCTTGGGCCGAGCCCAGTGAGCCTCCAGTACGGCAGAGCTCCAGCTCTGCTCAGAGGCCCGATCTGGCACAGTTCCTGGCGTTAGGCTGCTCTGCCCTGGGCGAGTCTTGCCCAGACTTGCCTCGCTGTTAGGCTTCCTGACCGGGATGGAGCAGGCGGAATGAGACTGGGAGACGCTGCTGGCACTTTCCTGGCCTCAGCTCCACTCCTGCCTCGCCTTTGCACCTAGTCGCCAGTAGTCCTTGGGGAGGGCTTAAGGGCCCGTGGGTTGCACACTGCCAAGCGCTCCAGCAGTGAAGGCTCTATTAGAGGGAAGTTGAGGGCAACTGCAGGGCTCCTCCAGCGGTTGTATGGCCGCCCAGACTCAGCGCCGCACGGAGAACACAAGGCTCCCAGGTCCCCTGGCTGTGGTCTGCAGCCCCACACACCCAGAGGCTGACTCCTTGAGGGCCCAGAAGGTGCCTGACAGACGTCATATCACTAGCGCTCTCCTCCCCAGCAGAGACGTGTGCAGGTGGTGGGGCGTGCCCCTGCGTGTCTGGGCTCGCTCCCACAGCCCCAGCTCAGGGCAAGCAGCCGCTGAGCCAAGACCTGTAGGAGACACACGGCGCCCCCGCCTGGAAGCCTCGTGCACAGCATACGGGACGGGAGCCTCCTCCAGGGAAGAGGACGCAGCCCAGCTGCGTGCGGCTGCAATCACTTCTTGGGCGGAGCCGAGTTTGCCTCCAGTACGGCAGAGCTCCAGCTCTGCTCGGAGGCCCGATCTGGCAGAGTTGCTGGCATGAGGCTGCTCTGCCCTGGCCGAGCCTTGCCCAGACTTGCCTCGCTGCTAGGCTTCCTGACCAGGAAGGAGCAGGCTAGCGAGAATGGGAAAGGCTCCTGGCGCCTTCCTGGCCTCAGCTCCACGCCTGCCTTAGCTTTGCACCTAGTCCCCAGGCGTCTTTGCAGAGGGCTTAGGGGCCGGTGGGTTGCACACTGCCAAGGGCTCCAGTAGTGAGAGCTCTGTCACAGGGAAGGGGAGGGCAACTGCAGGGCTCCTCCAGCGGTTGTATGGCCGCCCAGACTCAGCGCCGCACGGAGAACACAAGGCTCCCAGGGCCCCTGGCTGTGGTCTGCAGCCCCACACACCCAGAGGCTGACTCCGTGGGCGCCCAGAAGTTGCCTGACAGACGTCATTTCCCTAGCGCTCTCCTCCCCAGCAGAGACGTGTGCAGGTGGTGGGGCATGCCCCTGCGTGTCTGGGCTCCCGCCCACAGCCCCAGCTCAGTGGAAGCAGCACCTGAGCCAAGACCTGTAGGAGCGCGGGGCGCCCTCGCCTGGAAGCCAAGTGCACAGTACGCGGGGAAGAGAGCCTCCTTGTGAAGAGCCGAGGGAGCCAAGCCGCCTGAAGCTGCAATTCCTGCTTGGGCGGAGCCGAGTGTGCCTCAAGTACGGCAGAGTTCCAGCTCTGCTCAGAGGCCCAATCTGGCAGAGTTCCTGGCGTGAGGCTGCTCGGCCCTGGGCGAGCCTTGCCCAGACTTGCCTCACTCCTAGGCTTCCTGACCAGGAAGGAGCAGGCTGCGCGAGACAGGCAGACGCTCCTGGCTCCTTCCTGGCCTCAGCTCCACGCCTGCCTTGCCTTTGCACCTAGTCCCCAGGCGTCCTTGGGGAGGGCTTAGGGGCCGGTGGGTTGCACACTGCCGAGGGCTCCATCAGTGAGAGCTCTGTCAGAGGGAAGGGAAGGGCAACCGCAGCGCTCCTCCAGCGGTTAATTGGCCGCCCAGACTCAGCGCCACACGGAGAGCACCAGGCTCCCAGGGTCCCTGGTGGGGTCTGCAGCCCCGCACACCCGGAGGCTGACTCCGTGAGTGCCCAGAAGGTGCCTGACAGACGTCATTTCCCTAGTGCTGTCCTCCCCAGCAGAGACGTGTGCAGGTGGTTGGGGCCTGCCCCTGCGTGTCTGGGCTCCCGCCCACAGCCCCAGGTCAGGGGAAGCAGCCCCTGTGCCAGACTTGCAGGAGGCGCGTGGCATCCCTGCCTGGAAGCCAAGTGCACAGTATGCTTGGAAGCGAGCCTCCTTGGGAAGAGTCGAGGGAGCCAAGCCGCTAGCAGCTGCAATCCCTGCTTGGGCCGAGCCGAGTGTGCCTCCAGTACGGCAGAGCTCCAGCTCTGCGCAGAGGCCGGATCTAGTCAAGTTCCTTCCGTGAGGATGCTCTGCCCTGGGCGAGACTTGCCCAGGCTTGCCTCGCTGCTAGGCTTGCTGCCCAGGATGGAGCAGGCTGTGCGATGCTGGGAGAGGCCCCTGGCGCCTTCCTGGCCTCAGCTCCACTCCTGCCTTGCCTTTGAATCTAGGCTCCAGGCGTCCTTGGGGAAAGTTTAGGAGCCGGTGTCTTGCACACTGCCAAGCCCTCCAGCAGTGAGGCCTCTCTTAGAGGGGAGGGGAAGGCAAGTGCAGGGCTCCTCCCGCGGTTGCTTGGCCGCCCAGACTCAGCGCCGCACGGAGAGCAGAAAGCTCCCAGGTCCCCTGGCTGTAGTCTGCCGCCCCACACACCCGGAGGCTGACTCCGTGGGCGCCCAGAAGGTGCCTGACAGACGTCATATCCCTAGCGCTCTCCTCCCCAGTAGAGACGTGTGCAGGTGGTTGGGGCCTGCCCCTGCGTGTCTGGGCTCCCGCCGGCAGCCCCAGCTCAAGGGAAGCAGCCCCTGAGGCAAGACCTGTAGGAGGCGCGGGGTGCCCCCGCCTGGAAGCCTGGTGCACAGCATGCGGGAGGCGAGCCTTCTCGGGAGAAGAGGAGGCAGCCCAGCTGCGTGCGTCTGCACTCACTCCTTGGGCCGAGCCCAGTGAGCCTCCAGTACGGCAGAGCTCCAGCTCTGCTCAGAGGCCCGATCTGGCAGAGTGGCTGGCGTGAGGCTGCTCTGCCCTGGGCGAGCCTTGCCCAGACTTGCCTCGCTGCCAGGCTTCCTGCGCAGGAAGGAGCTGGCTGCGCGAGACAGGCAGACGCTCCTGGCGCCTTCCTGGCCTCAGCTCCACTCCTGCCTTGCCTTTGCACCTAGTCCCCAGGCGTCCTTGCGGAGGGCTTCGGGGCCGGTGGGTTGCACTCTGCCAAGCCCTCCAGCCGTGAGAGCTCTGTCATAGGGAAGGAAATGGCAAGTGCAGGGCTTCTCCAGCGGTCGCTTGGCCGCCCAGACTCAGCACAGCACGGAGAGCACCAGGCTTCCAGGGCCCCTGGCTGTGGTCTGCAGCCCCACACACCCGGAGGCTGACTCCGTGAGCGCCCAGAAGGTGCCTGACAGACGTCATTTCCCTAGTGCTCTCCCCTCCAGCAGAGACGTGTGCAGGTGGTTGGGGCCTGCCCCTGCGTGTCTGTGCTGCCGCCCTCAGCCTCAGCTCAGGGGAAGCAGCCCCTGTGCCAAGACTGGCGGGAGGCGCGGGGCGTCCCTGCCTGGAAGCCAAGTGCACAGTACGCTTGGACGCGAGCCTCCATGGGAAGAGTCGAGGGAGCCAAGCCGCGTGCAGCTGCAATCCCTGCTTGGGCCGAGCCGAGTGTGCCTCCAGTACGCAGAGCTCCAGCTCTGCTCAGAGGCCCGATCTAGTCAAGTTCCTTGCGCGAGGCTGCTCTGCCCTGGGCGAGACTTACCCAGGCTTGCCTCGCTGCTAGGCTTGCTGCCCAGGTAGGAGCAGGCTGTGCGATGCTGGGAGAGGCCCCTGGCGCCTTCCTGGCCTCAGCTCCTCTCCTGCCTTGCCTTTGCATTTAGGCCCCAGGCGTCCTTGGGGACGGCTTAGGAGCTGGTGGCTTGCACACTGCCAAGCCCTGCAGCAGTGAGGCCTCTCTTAGAGGGAAGTTGAGGGCAACTGCAGGGCTCCTCCAGCGGTTGTATGGCCGCCCAGACTCAGCGCCGCACGGAGAACACAAGGCTCCCAGGTCCCCTGGCTGTGGTCTGCAGCCCCACACACCCAGAGGCTGACTCCGTGGGCGCCCAGAAGTTGCCTGACAGACGTCATTTCCCTAGCGCTCTCCTCCCCAGCAGAGACGTTTGCAGGTGGTGGGGCATGCCCCTGCGTGTCTGGGCTCCCGCCCACAGCCCCAGCTCAGTGGAAGCAGCACCTGAGCCAAGACCTGTAGGAGCGCGGGGCGCCCTCGCCTGGAAGCCAAGTGCACAGTACGCGGGGAAGAGAGCCTCCTTGTGAAGAGCCGAGGGAGCCAAGCCGCCTGAAGCTGCAATTCCTGCTTGGGCGGAGCCGAGTGTGCCTCAAGTACGGCAGAGTTCCAGCTCTGCTCAGAGGCCCAATCTGGCAGAGTTCCTGGCGTGAGGCTGCTCGGCCCTGGGCGAGCCTTGCCCAGACTTGCCTCACTCCTAGGCTTCCTGACCAGGAAGGAGCAGGCTGCGCGAGACAGGCAGACGCTCCTGGCTCCTTCCTGGCCTCAGCTCCACGCCTGCCTTGCCTTTGCACCTAGTCCCCAGGCGTCCTTGGGGAGGGCTTAGGGGCCGGTGGGTTGCACACTGCCGAGGGCTCCAGCAGTGAGAGCTCTGTCAGAGGGAAGGGAAGGGCAACCGCAGCGCTCCTCCAGCGGTTAATTGGCCGCCCAGACTCAGCGCCACACGGAGAGCACCAGGCTCCCAGGGTCCCTGGTGGGGTCTGCAGCCCCGCACACCCGGAGGCTGACTCCGTGAGTGCCCAGAAGGTGCCTGACAGACGTCATTTCCCTAGTGCTGTCCTCCCCAGCAGAGACGTGTGCAGGTGGTTGGGGCCTGCCCCTGCGTGTCTGGGCTCCCGCCCACAGCCCCAGGTCAGGGGAAGCAGCCCCTGAGCCAAGACCTGCAGGAGGCGCGGGGCGTCCCTGCCTGCAAGCCAAGTGCACAATACGCTGCGAAGCGAGCCTCCTTGGGAAGAGTCGAGGGAGCCAAGCCGCTTGCAGCTGCAATCCCTGCTTGGGCGGAGCCGAGTGCGCCTCCAGTACGGCAGAGTTCCAGCTCTGCTCAGAGGCCCAATCTGGCACAGTTCCTGGCGTTAGGCTGCTCTGCCCTGGGCGAGTCTTGCCCAGACTTGCCTCGCTGTTAGGCTTCCTGACCGGGATGGAGCAGGCGGAATGAGACTGGGAGACGCTGCTGGCACTTTCCTGGCCTCAGCTCCACTCCTGCCTCGCCTTTGCACCTAGTCGCCAGTAGTCCTTGGGGAGGGCTTAAGGGCCCGTGGGTTGCACACTGCCAAGCGCTCCAGCAGTGAAGGCTCTATTAGAGGGAAGTTGAGGGCAACTGCAGGGCTCCTCCAGCGGTTGTATGGCCGCCCAGACTCAGCGCCGCACGGAGAACACAAGGCTCCCAGGTCCCCTGGCTGTGGTCTGCAGCCCCACACACCCAGAGGCTGACTCCTTGAGGGCCCAGAAGGTGCCTGACAGACGTCATATCACTAGCGCTCTCCTCCCCAGCAGAGACGTGTGCAGGTGGTGGGGCGTGCCCCTGCGTGTCTGGGCTCGCTCCCACAGCCCCAGCTCAGGGCAAGCAGCCGCTGAGCCAAGACCTGTAGGAGACACACGGCGCCCCCGCCTGGAAGCCTCGTGCACAGCATACGGGACGGGAGCCTCCTCCAGGGAAGAGGACGCAGCCCAGCTGCGTGCGGCTGCAATCACTTCTTGGGCGGAGCCGAGTTTGCCTCCAGTACGGCAGAGCTCCAGCTCTGCTCGGAGGCCCGATCTGGCAGAGTTGCTGGCATGAGGCTGCTCTGCCCTGGCCGAGCCTTGCCCAGACTTGCCTCGCTGCTAGGCTTCCTGACCAGGAAGGAGCAGGCTAGCGAGAATGGGAAAGGCTCCTGGCGCCTTCCTGGCCTCAGCTCCACGCCTGCCTTAGCTTTGCACCTAGTCCCCAGGCGTCTTTGCAGAGGGCTTAGGGGCCGGTGGGTTGCACACTGCCAAGGGCTCCAGTAGTGAGAGCTCTGTCACAGGGAAGGGGAGGGCAACTGCAGGGCTCCTCCAGCGGTTGTATGGCCGCCCAGACTCAGCGCCGCACGGAGAACACAAGGCTCCCAGGGCCCCTGGCTGTGGTCTGCAGCCCCACACACCCAGAGGCTGACTCCGTGGGCGCCCAGAAGTTGCCTGACAGACGTCATTTCCCTAGCGCTCTCCTCCCCAGCAGAGACGTGTGCAGGTGGTGGGGCATGCCCCTGCGTGTCTGGGCTCCCGCCCACAGCCCCAGCTCAGTGGAAGCAGCACCTGAGCCAAGACCTGTAGGAGCGCGGGGCGCCCTCGCCTGGAAGCCAAGTGCACAGTACGCGGGGAAGAGAGCCTCCTTGTGAAGAGCCGAGGGAGCCAAGCCGCCTGAAGCTGCAATTCCTGCTTGGGCGGAGCCGAGTGTGCCTCAAGTACGGCAGAGTTCCAGCTCTGCTCAGAGGCCCAATCTGGCAGAGTTCCTGGCGTGAGGCTGCTCGGCCCTGGGCGAGCCTTGCCCAGACTTGCCTCACTCCTAGGCTTCCTGACCAGGAAGGAGCAGGCTGCGCGAGACAGGCAGACGCTCCTGGCTCCTTCCTGGCCTCAGCTCCACGCCTGCCTTGCCTTTGCACCTAGTCCCCAGGCGTCCTTGGGGAGGGCTTAGGGGCCGGTGGGTTGCACACTGCCGAGGGCTCCATCAGTGAGAGCTCTGTCAGAGGGAAGGGAAGGGCAACCGCAGCGCTCCTCCAGCGGTTAATTGGCCGCCCAGACTCAGCGCCACACGGAGAGCACCAGGCTCCCAGGGTCCCTGGTGGGGTCTGCAGCCCCGCACACCCGGAGGCTGACTCCGTGAGTGCCCAGAAGGTGCCTGACAGACGTCATTTCCCTAGTGCTGTCCTCCCCAGCAGAGACGTGTGCAGGTGGTTGGGGCCTGCCCCTGCGTGTCTGGGCTCCCGCCCACAGCCCCAGGTCAGGGGAAGCAGCCCCTGTGCCAGACTTGCAGGAGGCGCGTGGCATCCCTGCCTGGAAGCCAAGTGCACAGTATGCTTGGAAGCGAGCCTCCTTGGGAAGAGTCGAGGGAGCCAAGCCGCTAGCAGCTGCAATCCCTGCTTGGGCCGAGCCGAGTGTGCCTCCAGTACGGCAGAGCTCCAGCTCTGCGCAGAGGCCGGATCTAGTCAAGGTCCTTCCGTGAGGATGCTCTGCCCTGGGCGAGACTTGCCCAGGCTTGCCTCGCTGCTAGGCTTGCTGCCCAGGATGGAGCAGGCTGTGCGATGCTGGGAGAGGCCCCTGGCGCCTTCCTGGCCTCAGCTCCACTCCTGCCTTGCCTTTGAATCTAGGCTCCAGGCGTCCTTGGGGAAAGTTTAGGAGCCGGTGTCTTGCACACTGCCAAGCCCTCCAGCAGTGAGGCCTCTCTTAGAGGGGAGGGGAAGGCAAGTGCAGGGCTCCTCCCGCGGTTGCTTGGCCGCCCAGACTCAGCGCCGCACGGAGAGCAGAAAGCTCCCAGGTCCCCTGGCTGTAGTCTGCCGCCCCACACACCCGGAGGCTGACTCCGTGGGCGCACAGAAGGTGCCTGACAGACGTCATGTCCCTAGCGCTCTCCTCCCCAGTAGAGACGTGTGCAGGTGGTTGGGGCCTGCCCCTGCGTGTCTGGGCTCCCGCCGGCAGCCCCAGCTCAAGGGAAGCAGCCCCTGAGGCAAGACCTGTAGGAGGCGCGGGGCGCCCCCGCCTGGAAGCCTGGTGCACAGCATGCGGGAGGCGAGCCTTCTCGGGAGAAGAGGAGGCAGCCCAGCTGCGTGCGTCTGCACTCACTCCTTGGGCCGAGCCCAGTGAGCCTCCAGTACGGCAGAGCTCCAGCTCTGCTCAGAGGCCCGATCTGGCAGAGTGGCTGGCGTGAGGCTGCTCTGCCCTGGGCGAGCCTTGCCCAGACTTGCCTCGCTGCCAGGCTTCCTGCGCAGGAAGGAGCTGGCTGCGCGAGACAGGCAGACGCTCCTGGCGCCTTCCTGGCCTCAGCTCCACTCCTGCCTTGCCTTTGCACCTAGTCCCCAGGCGTCCTTGCGGAGGGCTTCGGGGCCGGTGGGTTGCACTCTGCCAAGCCCTCCAGCCGTGAGAGCTCTGTCATAGGGAAGGAAATGGCAAGTGCAGGGCTTCTCCAGCGGTCGCTTGGCCGCCCAGACTCAGCACAGCACGGAGAGCACCAGGCTTCCAGGGCCCCTGGCTGTGGTCTGCAGCCCCACACACCCGGAGGCTGACTCCGTGAGCGCCCAGAAGGTGCCTGACAGACGTCATTTCCCTAGTGCTCTCCCCTCCAGCAGAGACGTGTGCAGGTGGTGGGGCATGCCCCTGCGTGTCTGGGCTCCCGCCCACAGCCCCAGCTCAGTGGAAGCAGCACCTGAGCCAAGACCTGTAGGAGCGCGGGGCGCCCTCGCCTGGAAGCCAAGTGCACAGTACGCGGGGAAGAGAGCCTCCTTGTGAAGAGTCGAGGGAGCCAAGCCGCCTGAAGCTGCAATTCCTGCTTGGGCGGAGCCGAGTGTGCCTCAAGTACGGCAGAGTTCCAGCTCTGCTCAGAGGCCCAATCTGGCAGAGTTCCTGGCGTGAGGCTGCTCGGCCCTGGGCGAGCCTTGCCCAGACTTGCCTCACTCCTAGGCTTCCTGACCAGGAAGGAGCAGGCTGCGCGAGACAGGCAGACGCTCCTGGCTCCTTCCTGGCCTCAGCTCCACGCCTGCCTTGCCTTTGCACCTAGTCCCCAGGCGTCCTTGGGGAGGGCTTAGGGGCCGGTGGGTTGCACACTGCCGAGGGCTCCATCAGTGAGAGCTCTGTCAGAGGGAAGGGAAGGGCAACCGCAGCGCTCCTCCAGCGGTTAATTGGCCGCCCAGACTCAGCGCCACACGGAGAGCACCAGGCTCCCAGGGTCCCTGGTGGGGTCTGCAGCCCCGCACACCCGGAGGCTGACTCCGTGAGTGCCCAGAAGGTGCCTGACAGACGTCATTTCCCTAGTGCTGTCCTCCCCAGCAGAGACGTGTGCAGGTGGTTGGGGCCTGCCCCTGCGTGTCTGGGCTCCCGCCCACAGCCCCAGGTCAGGGGAAGCAGCCCCTGAGCCAAGACCTGCAGGAGGCGCGGGGCGTCCCTGCCTGCAAGCCAAGTGCACAATGCGCTGCGAAGCGAGCCTCCTTGGGAAGAGTCGAGGGAGCCAAGCCGCTTGCAGCTGCAATCCCTGCTTGGGCGGAGCCGAGTGCGCCTCCAGTACGGCAGAGTTCCAGCTCTGCTCAGAGGCCCAATCTGGCACAGTTCCTGGCGTTAGGCTGCTCTGCCCTGGGCGAGTCTTGCCCAGACTTGCCTCGCTGTTAGGCTTCCTGACCGGGATGGAGCAGGCGGAATGAGACTGGGAGACGCTGCTGGCACTTTCCTGGCCTCAGCTCCACTCCTGCCTCGCCTTTGCACCTAGTCGCCAGTAGTCCTTGGGGAGGGCTTAAGGGCCCGTGGGTTGCACACTGCCAAGCGCTCCAGCAGTGAAGGCTCTATTAGAGGGAAGTTGAGGGCAACTGCAGGGCTCCTCCAGCGGTTGTATGGCCGCCCAGACTCAGCGCCGCACGGAGAACACAAGGCTCCCAGGTCCCCTGGCTGTGGTCTGCAGCCCCACACACCCAGAGGCTGACTCCTTGAGGGCCCAGAAGGTGCCTGACAGACGTCATATCACTAGCGCTCTCCTCCCCAGCAGAGACGTGTGCAGGTGGTGGGGCGTGCCCCTGCGTGTCTGGGCTCGCTCCCACAGCCCCAGCTCAGGGCAAGCAGCCGCTGAGCCAAGACCTGTAGGAGACACACGGCGCCCCCGCCTGGAAGCCTCGTGCACAGCATACGGGACGGGAGCCTCCTCCAGGGAAGAGGACGCAGCCCAGCTGCGTGCGGCTGCAATCACTTCGTGGGCGGAGCCGAGTTTGCCTCCAGTACGGCAGAGCTCCAGCTCTGCTCGGAGGCCCGATCTGGCAGAGTTGCTGGCATGAGGCTGCTCTGCCCTGGCCGAGCCTTGCCCAGACTTGCCTCGCTGCTAGGCTTCCTGACCAGGAAGGAGCAGGCTAGCGAGAATGGGAAAGGCTCCTGGCGCCTTCCTGGCCTCAGCTCCACGCCTGCCTTAGCTTTGCACCTAGTCCCCAGGCGTCTTTGCAGAGGGCTTAGGGGCCGGTGGGTTGCACACTGCCAAGGGCTCCAGTAGTGAGAGCTCTGTCACAGGGAAGGGGAGGGCAACTGCAGGGCTCCTCCAGCGGTTGTATGGCCGCCCAGACTCAGCGCCGCACGGAGAACACAAGGCTCCCAGGGCCCCTGGCTGTGGTCTGCAGCCCCACACACCCGGAGGCTGACTCCATGGGCGCCCAGAAGTTGCCTGACAGACGTCTTTTCCCTAGCGCTCTCCTCCCCAGCAGAGACGTGTGCAGGTGGTGGGGCGTGCCCCTGCGTGTCTGGGCTCCCGCCCACAGCCCCAGCTCAGGGCAAGCAGCCCCTGAGCCAAGACCTGTAGTAGCGCGGGGCGCCCTCGGCTGGAAGCCAAGTGCACATTCCCGGGGAAGCGAGCCTCCTTGGGAAGAGCCGAGGGAGCCAAGCCGCCTGAAGCTGCAATTCCTGCTTGGGCGGAGCCGAGTGTGCCTCAAGTACGGCAGAGTTCCAGCTCTGCTCAGAGGCCCAATCTGGCAGAGTTCCTGGCGTGAGGCTGCTCGGCCCTGGGCGAGCCTTGCCCAGACTTGCCTCACTCCTAGGCTTCCTGACCAGGAAGGAGCAGGCTGCGCGAGACAGGCAGACGCTCCTGGCTCCTTCCTGGCCTCAGCTCCACGCCTGCCTTGCCTTTGCACCTAGTCCCCAGGCGTCCTTGGGGAGGGCTTAGGGGCCGGTGGGTTGCACACTGCCGAGGGCTCCATCAGTGAGAGCTCTGTCAGAGGGAAGGGAAGGGCAACCGCAGCGCTCCTCCAGCGGTTAATTGGCCGCCCAGACTCAGCGCCACACGGAGAGCACCAGGCTCCCAGGGTCCCTGGTGGGGTCTGCAGCCCCGCACACCCGGAGGCTGACTCCGTGAGTGCCCAGAAGGTGCCTGACAGACGTCATTTCCCTAGTGCTGTCCTCCCCAGCAGAGACGTGTGCAGGTGGTTGGGGCCTGCCCCTGCGTGTCTGGGCTCCCGCCCACAGCCCCAGGTCAGGGGAAGCAGCCCCTGAGCCAAGACCTGCAGGAGGCGCGGGGCGTCCCTGCCTGCAAGCCAAGTGCACAATGCGCTGCGAAGCGAGCCTCCTTGGGAAGAGTCGAGGGAGCCAAGCCGCTTGCAGCTGCAATCCCTGCTTGGGCGGAGCCGAGTGCGCCTCCAGTACGGCAGAGTTCCAGCTCTGCTCAGAGGCCCAATCTGGCACAGTTCCTGGCGTTAGGCTGCTCTGCCCTGGGCGAGTCTTGCCCAGACTTGCCTCGCTGTTAGGCTTCCTGACCGGGATGGAGCAGGCGGAATGAGACTGGGAGACGCTGCTGGCACTTTCCTGGCCTCAGCTCCACTCCTGCCTCGCCTTTGCACCTAGTCGCCAGTAGTCCTTGGGGAGGGCTTAAGGGCCCGTGGGTTGCACACTGCCAAGCGCTCCAGCAGTGAAGGCTCTATTAGAGGGAAGTTGAGGGCAACTGCAGGGCTCCTCCAGCGGTTGTATGGCCGCCCAGACTCAGCGCCGCACGGAGAACACAAGGCTCCCAGGTCCCCTGGCTGTGGTCTGCAGCCCCACACACCCAGAGGCTGACTCCTTGAGGGCCCAGAAGGTGCCTGACAGACGTCATTTCCCTAGCGCTCTCCTCCCCAGCAGAGACGTGTGCAGGTGGTGGGGCGTGCCCCTGCGTGTCTGGGCTCGCTCCCACAGCCCCAGCTCAGGGCAAGCAGCCGCTGAGCCAAGACCTGTAGGAGACACACGGCGCCCCCGCCTGGAAGCCTCGTGCACAGCATACGGGACGGGAGCCTCCTCCAGGGAAGAGGACGCAGCCCAGCTGCGTGCGGCTGCAATCACTTCTTGGGCGGAGCCGAGTTTGCCTCCAGTACGGCAGAGCTCCAGCTCTGCTCGGAGGCCCGATCTGGCAGAGTTGCTGGCATGAGGCTGCTCTGCCCTGGCCGAGCCTTGCCCAGACTTGCCTCGCTGCTAGGCTTCCTGACCAGGAAGGAGCAGGCTAGCGAGAATGGGAAAGGCTCCTGGCGCCTTCCTGGCCTCAGCTCCACGCCTGCCTTAGCTTTGCACCTAGTCCCCAGGCGTCTTTGCAGAGGGCTTAGGGGCCGGTGGGTTGCACACTGCCAAGGGCTCCAGTAGTGAGAGCTCTGTCACAGGGAAGGGGAGGGCAACTGCAGGGCTCCTCCAGCGGTTGTATGGCCGCCCAGACTCAGCGCCGCACGGAGAACACAAGGCTCCCAGGGCCCCTGGCTGTGGTCTGCAGCCCCACACACCCGGAGGCTGACTCCATGGGCGCCCAGAAGTTGCCTGACAGACGTCTTTTCCCTAGCGCTCTCCTCCCCAGCAGAGACGTGTGCAGGTGGTGGGGCGTGCCCCTGCGTGTCTGGGCTCCCGCCCACAGCCCCAGCTCAGGGCAAGCAGCCCCTGAGCCAAGACCTGTAGTAGCGCGGGGCGCCCTCGGCTGGAAGCCAAGTGCACATTCCCGGGGAAGCGAGCCTCCTTGGGAAGAGCCGAGGGAGCCAAGCCGCCTGAAGCTGCAATCCCTGCTTGGGCGGAGCCGAGTGCGCCTCCAGTATGGCAGAGCTCCAGCTCTGCTCAGAGGCCCAATCTGGCAGAGTACCTGGCGTGAGGCTGCTCTACTCTGGGCTAGCCTTGCCCAGACTTGCCTCGCTGCTAGGCTTCCTGACCAGGAAGGAGCAGGCTGCGCGAGACTGGGAGACGCTCCTGGCGCCTTCCTGGCCTCAGCTCCACTGCTGCCTTGCCTTTGCACCTAGTCCCCAGGCGTCCTTGCAGAGGGCTTAGGGACCGGTGGGTTGCACACTGCCAAGGGCTCAAGCAGTGAGAGCTCTGTCACAGGAAGGGGAAGGCAACTGCAGGGCTGCTCCAGCGGTTGCTTGACCGCACAGACTCAGCACAGCACGGAGAGCACCAGGCTCCCAGGCCCCTGGCTGTGGTCTGCAGCCCCACACACCCAGAGGCTGACTCCATGAGCGCCCAGAAGGTGCCGGACAGACGTCATTTCCCTAGCGCTCTCCTCCCCAGCAGAGACGTGTGCAGGTGGTTGGGGCCTGCCCCTGCGTGTCTGGGCTCCCGCCCACAGCCCCAGCTCAGGGGAAGCAGCCCCTGAGCCAGGACCTGCAGGAGGCGCGGGGCGTCCCTGCCTGCAAGCCAAGTGCACAATACGCGGCGAAGCGAGCCTCCTTGGGAAGAGTCGAGGGAGCCAAGCCGCTTGCAGCTGCAATCCCTGCTTGGGCGGAGCCGAGTGCGCCTCCAGTACGGCAGAGTTCCAGCTCTGCTCAGAGGCCCAATCTGGCAGAGTTCCTGGCGTTAGGCTGCTCTGCCCTGGGCGAGTCTGGCCCAGACTTGCCTCGCTGTTAGGCTTCCTGACCAGGATGGAGCAGGCGGAATGAGACTGGGAGACGCTGCTGGCACTTTCCTGGCCTCAGCTCCACTCCTGCCTTGCCTTTGCACCTAGTCGCCAGTAGTCCTTGGGGAGGGCTTAAGGGCCGGTGGGTTGCACTCTGGCAAGCGCTCCAGCAGTGAGGGCTCTATTAGAGGGAAGGGGAGGGCAACTGCAGGGCTCCTCCAGCGGTTGCTTGGCCGCCCAGACTCAGTGCCGCACGGAGAGCACCAGGCTCACAGGTCCCCTGGCTGTTGTCTGCAGCCCCACACACCTGGAGGCTGACTCCGTGGGCGCCCAGAAGATGCCTGACAGACGTCATTTCCCTAGCGCTCTCCTCCCCAGCAGAGACGTGTGCAGGTGGTGGGGCCTGCCCCTGCGTGTCTGGGCTCCCTCCCACAGCCCCAGCTCAGGGCAAGCAGCCGCTGAGCCAAGACCTGTAGGAGGCGCGCGGCGCCCCCGCCTGGAAGCCTCGTGCACAGCATTCGGGAAGCGAGCCTCCTCGGGGGAAGAGGACGCAGCCCAGCTGCGTGCGGCTGCAATCACTTCTTGGGCGGAGCCGAGTTTGCCTCCAGTACGGCAGAGCTCCAGCTCTGCTCAGAGGCCCGATCTGGCAGAGTTCCTGGCGTGAGGCTGCTCTGCCCTGGCAGAGCCTTGCCCAGAATTGCCTCGCTGCTAGGCTTCCTGACCAGGAAGGAGCAGGCTACGAGAATGGGAGACGCTCCTGGCGACTTCCTGGCCTTAGCTCCACGCCTGCCTTAGCTTTGCACCTAGTCCCCAGGCGTCCTTGCAGAGGGCTTAGGGGCCGGTGGGTTGCACACTGCCAAGAGCTCCAGCAGTGAAAGCTCTGTCACAGGGAAGGGGAGGGCAACGTCAGGGCTGCTCCAGCGGTTCCTTGACCGCCCAGACTCAGCAGGGCACGGATAGCACCAGGCTCCCAGGGCCCCTGGCTGTGGTCTGCAGCTCCACACACCCGGAGGCTGACTCCGTGAGCGCCCAGAAGATGCCTGACAGACGTCATTTCCCTAGTGCTCTCCCCACCAGCAGAGACGTGTGCAGGTGGTTGGGGCCTGACCCTGCGTGTCTGTGCTGCCGCCCACAGCCTCAGCTCAGGGGAAGCAGCCCCTGTGCCAGACTTGCAGGAGGCGCGTGGCATCCCTGCCTGGAAGCCAAGTGCACAGTATGCTTGGAAGCGAGCCTCCTTGGGAAGAGTCGAGGGAGCCAAGCCGCGTGCAGCTGCAATCCCTGCTTGGGCCGAGCCGAGTGTGCCTCCAGTACAGCAGAGCTCCAGCTCTGCGCAGAGGCCGGATCTAGTCAAGTTCCTTCCGTGAGGATGCTCTGCCCTGGGCGAGACTTGCCCAGGCTTGCCTCGCTGCTAGGCTTGCTGCCCAGGATGGAGCAGGCTGTGCGATGCTGGGAGAGGCCCCTGGCGCCTTCCTGGCCTCAGCTCCACTCCTGCCTTGCCTTTGAATCTAGGCTCCAGGCGTCCTTGGGGAAAGTTTAGGAGCCGGTGTCTTGCACACTGCCAAGCCCTCCAGCAGTGAGGCCTCTCTTAGAGGGGAGGGGAAGGCAAGTGCAGGGCTCCTCCAGCGGTCGCTTTGCCGGCCAGACTCAGCAGGGCACGGAGAGCACCAGGCTCCCAGGGCCCCTGGCTGTGGTCTGCAGCCCCACACACCCGGAGGCTGACTCCGTGAGCGCCCAGAAGGTGCCTGACAGACGTCATTTCCCTAGTGCTCTCCCCACCAGCAGAGACGTGTGCAGGTGGTTGGGGCCTGCCCCTGCGTGTCTGGGCTGCCGCACACAGCCTCAGCTCAGGGGAAGCAGGCCCTGTGCCAAGACTTGCAGGAGGCGTGGGGCGTCCCTGCCCTGAAGCCAAGTGCACAGTAGGCTTGGAAGCGAGCCTCCTTGGGAAGAGTCGAGGGAGCCAAGCCGCGTGCAGCTGCAATCCCTGCTTGGGCCGAGCCGAGTGTGCCTCCAGTACAGCAGAGCTCCAGCTCTGCCCAGAGGCCGGATCTAGTCAAGTGCCTTGCTCGAGGCTGCTCTGCCCTGGGCGAGACTTGTCCATGCTTGCCTCGCTGCTAGGCTTGCTGTCCAGGAAGGAGCAGGCTGTGCGATGCTGGGAGAGGCCCCTGGCGCCTTCCTGGCCTCAGCTCCACTCCTGCCTTGCCTTTGCATCTAGGCCCCAGGCGTCCTTGGGGAAGGCTTAGGAGCCGGTGGCTTGCACACTGCCAAGCCCTCCAGCAGTGAGGCCTCTCTTAGAGGGGAGGGGAGGGCAAGTGCAGGGCTCCTCCCGCGGTTGCTTGGCCGCCCAGACTCAGCGCCGCACGGAGAGCAGAAAGCTCCCAGGTCCCCTGGCTGTAGTCTGCCGCCCCACACACCCGGAGGCTGACTCCGTGGGCGCCCAGAAGGTGCCTGACAGACGTCATGTCCCTAGCGCTCTCCTCCCCAGTAGAGACGTGTGCAGGTGGTTGGGGCCTGCCCCTGCGTGTCTGGGCTCCCGCCGGCAGCCCCAGCTCAAGGGAAGCAGCCCCTGAGGCAAGACCTGTAGGAGGCGCGGGGCGCCCCCGCCTGGAAGCCTGGTGCACAGCATGCGGGAGGCGAGCCTTCTCGGGAGAAGAGGAGGCAGCCCAGCTGCGTGCGTCTGCACTCACTCCTTGGGCCGAGCCCAGTGAGCCTCCAGTACGGCAGAGCTCCAGCTCTGCTCAGAGGCCCGATCTGGCAGAGTGGCTGGCGTGAGGCTGCTCTGCCCTGGGCGAGCCTTGCCCAGACTTGCCTCGCTGCCAGGCTTCCTGCGCAGGAAGGAGCTGGCTGCGCGAGACAGGCAGACGCTCCTGGCGCCTTCCTGGCCTCAGCTCCACTCCTGCCTTGCCTTTGCACCTAGTCCCCAGGCGTCCTTGCGGAGGGCTTCGGGGCCGGTGGGTTGCACTCTGCCAAGCCCTCCAGCCGTGAGAGCTCTGTCATAGGGAAGGAAATGGCAAGTGCAGGGCTCCTCCAGCGGTCGCTTGGCCGCCCAGACTCAGCACAGCACGGAGAACACCAGGCTTCCAGGGCCCCTGGCTGTGGTCTGCAGCCCCACACACCCGGAGGCTGACTCCGTGAGTGCCCAGAAGTTGCCTGACAGACGTCATTTCCCTAGTGCTCTCCCCTCCAGCAGAGACGTGTGCAGGTGGTTGGGGCCTGCCCCTGCGTGTCTGTGCTGCCGCCCTCAGCCTCAGCTCAGGGGAAGCAGCCCCTGTGCCAAGACTGGCGGGAGGCGCGGGGCGTCCCTGCCTGGAAGCCAAGTGCACAGTATGCTTGGCCGCGAGCCTCCATGGGAAGAGTCGAGGGAGCCAAGCCGCGTGCAGCTGCAATCCCTGCTTAGGCCGAGCCGAGTGTGCCTCCAGTACGCAGAGCTCCAGCTCTGCTCAGAGGCCCGATCTAGTCAAGTTCCTTGCGTGAGGCTGCTCTGCCCTGGGTGAGACTTACCCAGGCTTGCCTCGCTGCTAGGCTTGCTGCCCAGGTAGGAGCAGGCTGTGCGATGCTGGGAGAGGCCCCTGGCGCCTTCCTGGCCTCAGCTCCTCTCCTGCCTTGCCTTTGCATTTAGGCCCCAGGCGTCCTTGGGGACGGCTTAGGAGCTGGTGGCTTGCACACTGCCAAGCCCTGCAGCAGTGAGGCCTCTCTTAGAGGGAAGTTGAGGGCAACTGCAGGGCTCCTCCAGCGGTTGTATGGCCGCCCAGACTCAGCGCCGCACGGAGAACACAAGGCTCCCAGGTCCCCTGGCTGTGGTCTGCAGCCCCACACACCCAGAGGCTGACTCCGTGGGCGCCCAGAAGTTGCCTGACAGACGTCATTTCCCTAGCGCTCTCCTCCCCAGCAGAGACGTGTGCAGGTGGTGTGGCATGCCCCTGCGTGTCTGGGCTCCCGCCCACAGCCCCAGCTCAGTGGAAGCAGCACCTGAGCCAAGACCTGTAGGAGCGCGGGGCGCCCTCGGCTGGAAGCCAAGTGCACATTCCCGGGGAAGCGAGCCTCCTTGGGAAGAGCCGAGGGAGCCAAGCCGCCTGAAGCTGCAATCCCTGCTTGGGCGGAGCCGAGTGCGCCTCCAGTATGGCAGAGCTCCAGCTCTGCTCAGAGGCCCAATCTGGCAGAGTACCTGGCGTGAGGCTGCTCTACTCTGGGCTAGCCTTGCCCAGACTTGCCTCGCTGCTAGGCTTCCTGACCAGGAAGGAGCAGGCTGCGCGAGACTGGGAGACGCTCCTGGCGCCTTCCTGGCCTCAGCTCCACTGCTGCCTTGCCTTTGCACCTAGTCCCCAGGCGTCCTTGCAGAGGGCTTAGGGACCGGTGGGTTGCACACTGCCAAGGGCTCAAGCAGTGAGAGCTCTGTCACAGGAAGGGGAAGGCAACTGCAGGGCTGCTCCAGCGGTTGCTTGACCGCACAGACTCAGCACAGCACGGAGAGCACCAGGCTCCCAGGCCCCTGGCTGTGGTCTGCAGCCCCACACACCCAGAGGCTGACTCCATGAGCGCCCAGAAGGTGCCGGACAGACGTCATTTCCCTAGCGCTCTCCTCCCCAGCAGAGACGTGTGCAGGTGGTTGGGGCCTGCCCCTGCGTGTCTGGGCTCCCGCCCACAGCCCCAGGTCAGGGGAAGCAGCCCCTGAGCCAGGACCTGCAGGAGGCGCGGGGCGTCCCTGCCTGCAAGCCAAGTGCACAATACGCGGCGAAGCGAGCCTCCTTGGGAAGAGTCGAGGGAGCCAAGCCGCTTGCAGCTGCAATCCCTGCTTGGGCGGAGCCGAGTGCGCCTCCAGTACGGCAGAGTTCCAGCTCTGCTCAGAGGCCCAATCTGGCAGAGTTCCTGGCGTTAGGCTGCTCTGCCCTGGGCGAGTCTGGCCCAGACTTGCCTCGCTGTTAGGCTTCCTGACCAGGATGGAGCAGGCGGAATGAGACTGGGAGACGCTGCTGGCACTTTCCTGGCCTCAGCTCCACTCCTGCCTTGCCTTTGCACCTAGTCGCCAGTAGTCCTTGGGGAGGGCTTAAGGGCCGGTGGGTTGCACTCTGGCAAGCGCTCCAGCAGTGAGGGCTCTATTAGAGGGAAGGGGAGGGCAACTGCAGGGCTCCTCCAGCGGTTGCTTGGCCGCCCAGACTCAGTGCCGCACGGAGAGCACCAGGCTCACAGGTCCCCTGGCTGTTGTCTGCAGCCCCACACACCTGGAGGCTGACTCCGTGGGCGCCCAGAAGATGCCTGACAGACGTCATTTCCCTAGCGCTCTCCTCCCCAGCAGAGACGTGTGCAGGTGGTGGGGCCTGCCCCTGCGTGTCTGGGCTCCCTCCCACAGCCCCAGCTCAGGGCAAGCAGCCGCTGAGCCAAGACCTGTAGGAGGCGCGCGGCGCCCCCGCCTGGAAGCCTCGTGCACAGCATTCGGGAAGCGAGCCTCCTCGGGGGAAGAGGACGCAGCCCAGCTGCGTGCGGCTGCAATCACTTCTTGGGCGGAGCCGAGTTTGCCTCCAGTACGGCAGAGCTCCAGCTCTGCTCAGAGGCCCGATCTGGCAGAGTTCCTGGCGTGAGGCTGCTCTGCCCTGGCAGAGCCTTGCCCAGAATTGCCTCGCTGCTAGGCTTCCTGACCAGGAAGGAGCAGGCTACGAGAATGGGAGACGCTCCTGGCGACTTCCTGGCCTTAGCTCCACGCCTGCCTTAGCTTTGCACCTAGTCCCCAGGCGTCCTTGCAGAGGGCTTAGGGGCCGGTGGGTTGCACACTGCCAAGAGCTCCAGCAGTGAAAGCTCTGTCACAGGGAAGGGGAGGGCAACGTCAGGGCTGCTCCAGCGGTTCCTTGACCGCCCAGACTCAGCAGGGCACGGATAGCACCAGGCTCCCAGGGCCCCTGGCTGTGGTCTGCAGCTCCACACACCCGGAGGCTGACTCCGTGAGCGCCCAGAAGATGCCTGACAGACGTCATTTCCCTAGTGCTCTCCCCACCAGCAGAGACGTGTGCAGGTGGTTGGGGCCTGACCCTGCGTGTCTGTGCTGCCGCCCACAGCCTCAGCTCAGGGGAAGCAGCCCCTGTGCCAGACTTGCAGGAGGCGCGTGGCATCCCTGCCTGGAAGCCAAGTGCACAGTATGCTTGGAAGCGAGCCTCCTTGGGAAGAGTCGAGGGAGCCAAGCCGCGTGCAGCTGCAATCCCTGCTTGGGCCGAGCCGAGTGTGCCTCCAGTACAGCAGAGCTCCAGCTCTGCGCAGAGGCCGGATCTAGTCAAGTTCCTTCCGTGAGGATGCTCTGCCCTGGGCGAGACTTGCCCAGGCTTGCCTCGCTGCTAGGCTTGCTGCCCAGGATGGAGCAGGCTGTGCGATGCTGGGAGAGGCCCCTGGCGCCTTCCTGGCCTCAGCTCCACTCCTGCCTTGCCTTTGAATCTAGGCTCCAGGCGTCCTTGGGGAAAGTTTAGGAGCCGGTGTCTTGCACACTGCCAAGCCCTCCAGCAGTGAGGCCTCTCTTAGAGGGGAGGGGAAGGCAAGTGCAGGGCTCCTCCAGCGGTCGCTTTGCCGGCCAGACTCAGCAGGGCACGGAGAGCACCAGGCTCCCAGGGCCCCTGGTTGTGGTCTGCAGCCCCACACACCCGGAGGCTGACTCCGTGAGCGCCCAGAAGGTGCCTGACAGACGTCATTTCCCTAGTGCTCTCCCCACCAGCAGAGACGTGTGCAGGTGGTTGGGGCCTGCCCCTGCGTGTCTGGGCTGCCGCACACAGCCTCAGCTCAGGGGAAGCAGGCCCTGTGCCAAGACTTGCAGGAGGCGTGGGGCGTCCCTGCCCTGAAGCCAAGTGCACAGTAGGCTTGGAAGCGAGCCTCCTTGGGAAGAGTCGAGGGAGCCAAGCCGCGTGCAGCTGCAATCCCTGCTTGGGCCGAGCCGAGTGTGCCTCCAGTACAGCAGAGCTCCAGCTCTGCCCAGAGGCCGGATCTAGTCAAGTGCCTTGCTCGAGGCTGCTCTGCCCTGGGCGAGACTTGTCCATGCTTGCCTCGCTGCTAGGCTTGCTGTCCAGGAAGGAGCAGGCTGTGCGATGCTGGGAGAGGCCCCTGGCGCCTTCCTGGCCTCAGCTCCACTCCTGCCTTGCCTTTGCATCTAGGCCCCAGGCGTCCTTGGGGAAGGCTTAGGAGCCGGTGGCTTGCACACTGCCAAGCCCTCCAGCAGTGAGGCCTCTCTTAGAGGGGAGGGGAGGGCAAGTGCAGGGCTCCTCCCGCGGTTGCTTGGCCGCCCAGACTCAGCGCCGCACGGAGAGCAGAAAGCTCCCAGGTCCCCTGGCTGTAGTCTGCCGCCCCACACACCCGGAGGCTGACTCCGTGGGCGCCCAGAAGGTGCCTGACAGACGTCATGTCCCTAGCGCTCTCCTCCCCAGTAGAGACGTGTGCAGGTGGTTGGGGCCTGCCCCTGCGTGTCTGGGCTCCCGCCGGCAGCCCCAGCTCAAGGGAAGCAGCCCCTGAGGCAAGACCTGTAGGAGGCGCGGGGCGCCCCCGCCTGGAAGCCTGGTGCACAGCATGCGGGAGGCGAGCCTTCTCGGGAGAAGAGGAGGCAGCCCAGCTGCGTGCGTCTGCACTCACTCCTTGGGCCGAGCCCAGTGAGCCTCCAGTACGGCAGAGCTCCAGCTCTGCTCAGAGGCCCGATCTGGCAGAGTGGCTGGCGTGAGGCTGCTCTGCCCTGGGCGAGCCTTGCCCAGACTTGCCTCGCTGCCAGGCTTCCTGCGCAGGAAGGAGCTGGCTGCGCGAGACAGGCAGACGCTCCTGGCGCCTTCCTGGCCTCAGCTCCACTCCTGCCTTGCCTTTGCACCTAGTCCCCAGGCGTCCTTGCGGAGGGCTTCGGGGCCGGTGGGTTGCACTCTGCCAAGCCCTCCAGCCGTGAGAGCTCTGTCATAGGGAAGGAAATGGCAAGTGCAGGGCTCCTCCAGCGGTCGCTTGGCCGCCCAGACTCAGCACAGCACGGAGAACACCAGGCTTCCAGGGCCCCTGGCTGTGGTCTGCAGCCCCACACACCCGGAGGCTGACTCCGTGAGTGCCCAGAAGTTGCCTGACAGACGTCATTTCCCTAGTGCTCTCCCCTCCAGCAGAGACGTGTGCAGGTGGTTGGGGCCTGCCCCTGCGTGTCTGTGCTGCCGCCCTCAGCCTCAGCTCAGGGGAAGCAGCCCCTGTGCCAAGACTGGCGGGAGGCGCGGGGCGTCCCTGCCTGGAAGCCAAGTGCACAGTATGCTTGGACGCGAGCCTCCATGGGAAGAGTCGAGGGAGCCAAGCCGCGTGCAGCTGCAATCCCTGCTTGGGCCGAGCCGAGTGTGCCTCCAGTACGCAGAGCTCCAGCTCTGCTCAGAGGCCCGATCTAGTCAAGTTCCTTGCGTGAGGCTGCTCTGCCCTGGGTGAGACTTACCCAGGCTTGCCTCGCTGCTAGGCTTGCTGCCCAGGTAGGAGCAGGCTGTGCGATGCTGGCAGAGGCCCCTGGCGCCTTCCTGGCCTCAGCTCCTCTCCTGCCTTGCCTTTGCATTTAGGCCCCAGGCGTCCTTGGGGACGGCTTAGGAGCTGGTGGCTTGCACACTGCCAAGCCCTGCAGCAGTGAGGCCTCTCTTAGAGGGAAGTTGAGGGCAACTGCAGGGCTCCTCCAGCGGTTGTATGGCCGCCCAGACTCAGCGCCGCACGGAGAACACAAGGCTCCCAGGTCCCCTGGCTGTGGTCTGCAGCCCCACACACCCAGAGGCTGACTCCGTGGGCGCCCAGAAGTTGCCTGACAGACGTCATTTCCCTAGCGCTCTCCTCCCCAGCAGAGACGTGTGCAGGTGGTGGGGCATGCCCCTGCGTGTCTGGGCTCCCGCCCACAGCCCCAGCTCAGTGGAAGCAGCACCTGAGCCAAGACCTGTAGGAGCGCGGGGCGCCCTCGCCTGGAAGCCAAGTGCACAGTACGCGGGGAAGAGAGCCTCCTTGTGAAGAGCCGAGGGAGCCAAGCCGCCTGAAGCTGCAATTCCTGCTTGGGCGGAGCCGAGTGTGCCTCAAGTACGGCAGAGTTCCAGCTCTGCTCAGAGGCCCAATCTGGCAGAGTTCCTGGCGTGAGGCTGCTCGGCCCTGGGCGAGCCTTGCCCAGACTTGCCTCACTCCTAGGCTTCCTGACCAGGAAGGAGCAGGCTGCGCGAGACAGGCAGACGCTCCTGGCTCCTTCCTGGCCTCAGCTCCACGCCTGCCTTGCCTTTGCACCTAGTCCCCAGGCGTCCTTGGGGAGGGCTTAGGGGCCGGTGGGTTGCACACTGCCGAGGGCTCCAGCAGTGAGAGCTCTGTCAGAGGGAAGGGAAGGGCAACCGCAGCGCTCCTCCAGCGGTTAATTGGCCGCCCAGACTCAGCGCCACACGGAGAGCACCAGGCTCCCAGGGTCCCTGGTGGGGTCTGCAGCCCCGCACACCCGGAGGCTGACTCCGTGAGTGCCCAGAAGGTGCCTGACAGACGTCATTTCCCTAGTGCTGTCCTCCCCAGCAGAGACGTGTGCAGGTGGTTGGGGCCTGCCCCTGCGTGTCTGGGCTCCCGCCCACAGCCCCAGGTCAGGGGAAGCAGCCCCTGAGCCAAGACCTGCAGGAGGCGCGGGGCGTCCCTGCCTGCAAGCCAAGTGCACAATACGCTGCGAAGCGAGCCTCCTTGGGAAGAGTCGAGGGAGCCAAGCCGCTTGCAGCTGCAATCCCTGCTTGGGCGGAGCCGAGTGCGCCTCCAGTACGGCAGAGTTCCAGCTCTGCTCAGAGGCCCAATCTGGCACAGTTCCTGGCGTTAGGCTGCTCTGCCCTGGGCGAGTCTTGCCCAGACTTGCCTCGCTGTTAGGCTTCCTGACCGGGATGGAGCAGGCGGAATGAGACTGGGAGACGCTGCTGGCACTTTCCTGGCCTCAGCTCCACTCCTGCCTCGCCTTTGCACCTAGTCGCCAGTAGTCCTTGGGGAGGGCTTAAGGGCCCGTGGGTTGCACACTGCCAAGCGCTCCAGCAGTGAAGGCTCTATTAGAGGGAAGTTGAGGGCAACTGCAGGGCTCCTCCAGCGGTTGTATGGCCGCCCAGACTCAGCGCCGCACGGAGAACACAAGGCTCCCAGGTCCCCTGGCTGTGGTCTGCAGCCCCACACACCCAGAGGCTGACTCCTTGAGGGCCCAGAAGGTGCCTGACAGACGTCATTTCCCTAGCGCTCTCCTCCCCAGCAGAGACGTGTGCAGGTGGTGGGGCGTGCCCCTGCGTGTCTGGGCTCGCTCCCACAGCCCCAGCTCAGGGCAAGCAGCCGCTGAGCCAAGACCTGTAGGAGACACACGGCGCCCCCGCCTGGAAGCCTCGTGCACAGCATACGGGACGGGAGCCTCCTCCAGGGAAGAGGACGCAGCCCAGCTGCGTGCGGCTGCAATCACTTCTTGGGCGGAGCCGAGTTTGCCTCCAGTACGGCAGAGCTCCAGCTCTGCTCGGAGGACCGATCTGGCAGAGTTGCTGGCATGAGGCTGCTCTGCCCTGGCCGAGCCTTGCCCAGACTTGCCTCGCTGCTAGGCTTCCTGACCAGGAAGGAGCAGGCTAGCGAGAATGGGAAAGGCTCCTGGCGCCTTCCTGGCCTCAGCTCCACGCCTGCCTTAGCTTTGCACCTAGTCCCCAGGCGTCTTTGCAGAGGGCTTAGGGGCCGGTGGGTTGCACACTGCCAAGGGCTCCAGTAGTGAGAGCTCTGTCACAGGGAAGGGGAGGGCAACTGCAGGGCTCCTCCAGCGGTTGTATGGCCGCCCAGACTCAGCGCCGCACGGAGAACACAAGGCTCCCAGGGCCCCTGGCTGTGGTCTGCAGCCCCACACACCCGGAGGCTGACTCCATGGGCGCCCAGAAGTTGCCTGACAGACGTCTTTTCCCTAGCGCTCTCCTCCCCAGCAGAGACGTGTGCAGGTGGTGGGGCGTGCCCCTGCGTGTCTGGGCTCCCGCCCACAGCCCCAGCTCAGGGCAAGCAGCCCCTGAGCCAAGACCTGTAGTAGCGCGGGGCGCCCTCGGCTGGAAGCCAAGTGCACATTCCCGGGGAAGCGAGCCTCCTTGGGAAGAGCCGAGGGAGCCAAGCCGCCTGAAGCTGCAATCCCTGCTTG